>NW_025401050.1:4795634-4847082 GCF_015345945.1 Tribolium madens | reverse complement strand
CGTTCTTCGGGGGCGGCGTGCCACCTCCCGACCCCACCGACCAGCCGCCCACCATGGACGTGGACCTGGCCGAAGCCACCGGCGGCGGCGTCGTCCTCTGCAAGTTCTGCGGGAAGAGCTTCCCCGACGTGAGCTCTCTGATCGCGCATCTGCCGGTGCACACGGGCGACAGGCCCTTCAAATGCGAGTTCTGCGGTAAGGCCTTCAAGTTGAGGCACCACATGAAGGACCACTGCAGGGTGCACACGGGCGAGAGGCCTTTCAGGTGCGCGTTGTGCGGAAAGACGTTCTCCAGGTCCACGATCCTCAAGGCGCACGAGAAGACGCACTATCCCAAATATGTACGCAAGTTCCTGTCGCCGAGTCCCCTTGATACGGAAGAGGAAAGTCCGCATTAGATGCAATCACAACAGGCGGTGGCTTGACCGGGCTAATTATTAGGTTGTTTGTTATAAGGGCTGCTTGTATGGCATCTGTAAGAGCTGTGATAGAATTATAACTTAGTTAATGGTGTACATTTAAGAGTTAAGGGTGAGTCCGCCTCAGTTTTTTAACGCAAACGAGAGGGAAATACGTGGTACGATACGAATGGCATTGTTTATTTTTACTTTCTACGATTCCAAAATTTCGGCTCAATTTAAACGTTTATTTCATCTTCTCCAAACACTTGGTTTTACAAAAAATGTGAACGTTTTTCAAGTTCTGCAAAATTTGGTGGGGAAACTCACTGATAATTTTTTGGTTAAAAGCTAGAGTCTAAAGATTATAACTGCCTAAAAAGATGTTTTTGGGCCAATATTTTTTTAATCAATTGCCTAAGTTCCAAGCTTTAACATGCAGTTGGTTTTACAAGGGCAAAGTTTCTTTTGATAAAGGTACCAAAAAATGGAAGAATGGGTTTTTGTTGGATGAGCCATTTGGTATGGAAATTTTTCCGTAATAATACCATTACTATTTCGTAATATTCTTCCATTTATAATTCCACCAACTACATGAATCAATCTCTTCGATTAAGTTTGGAAGATCGTCATTTTGAACTTGAAATGTAGAACTAGCGATTAATTAAAAAATAATAAACTATTGGTTCAAACACAATTTTTTTATACAGGGTGTTAAAAAAAAGTAAAATATTTAAGAAGGTAATAGTATGGACCAAAATAAACAAAAAAGTCTTAATAAACATGGGTCCACAAAGTAACATTTTCGGAGATATTGAATATGAAAATGTTTAGAATTTGTTTGAACAGACTGCAAATAAATGTTTCGAAAAACGAATATTTTTCAATATCTCCGAAACTGTTACTTTGCGACCCATATTTATTAAGACTTTTGTGTTTGTTTTGGTCCATACCTACTATTACCTCCTCAAATATTTTACAATCTATTTTCAACACTCTGTAGATGTAATTTTTAATTTTTTTAAAAAGTCATGGTAAAAAAATTGTCANTGGTAAAAAAATTGTCATAGTATTTAAAAAAAAATATCTTGCAGAACTCAAATACTAAATGACATTTTTATATTACTTTAGAAGGCATAAATATTTTTTTAAAGAGCGAACAGTTGATGCAATCGTTTTGTTCACACTGTATAATCACTGGTTTCAAAAAAATATCACTATGTAACAACAAAACAAAATTAAACAATGGTAAAATGAAAAAAGTTATTTTATGTTGGACTATGCTTCACTTTTCACCCCCTTATGCCCCAATTTTAGCCCTATCTCGATTATTTATTTCCAAAAATCGTGAAAAACTTTCGAGGATAATTTTTTCCACTCACGCATTGTGGAAGAGAAATTAAATAAGTTAAAGATGTGAAAAAAGGGGAACGGAATTGAGAAGGAATAATAAAAATGGGTTTTTATCTATTTTTTTAGTGCCCCATTTCGTAAACATTTTGACCTTTCCTCATAAAAAATATAATCGCCAATAAAAAAATCGTTGCGAATTTAGAAACATAGTTTAAAATGTTTATAAAAATTAAATTTATTCAAGGCGTTCGGTGAAAATTAAAAAACTTTATGTTGATATTTTGATGTTTTTTCTTTGTTGTGGGTAATGAATAATAATAATAGTAGTAGTTGGAGCACAAAATTAGTTTTCTTAATTATTTTATTAATTAAACTTTAAATACCAGTAAATATTTTAAAAAGTACGTTTGTTTTGTGCCCTCCGTTTGGGTAAAAAATTGTTTTTTTAATAATGGAGTTGTTAATAAAACCTCTATTACATTAAATTATATTGAATTAAATACAACTTCAGTTGGGCAAATACTTGGCAAAAGGAAATCGAAACTTCCATGTGGGCCTTTTTTAATTATTTGCTATGAAATAAATTCGCAAAAAATTAATACTATACTAATTATTATTATTAAAATGAGAGGTATAAAAATTGAGAACTGAATTTTGTTTTTATAAAAAACTTTGTAGGTATTAAAATCTTACCCTGATTTCAAAGTGTGAAAAATTAAAAAATATGTTTGGATTTTTAGTCATAGGAATTAATAGTGAAAGAAAATTCAGTTAAAAAAAAATAAATTACTTAGAACACATTTACATTTTTACGCTGACGTTACGTAACGAAACAAATAAACGTCTGTTATTTTTTAGTGATAAGGTTTTTTGTTTTGCCTTATTTTTTAATATTTTTAATTTTTCTAATTAAATATCTAACATAAATAATCAACATGTTATAATAAGGGAATGTTTATTACTTTCAGTAAAAAAAAATATTTCGAATTTATACACAGCACAGAATTTTATGTTTGTTTACAGTTTTTTGTCTCAAATATTCTTAAGTTTAATTTCTGCAGCGGTAAATTCGGTATTTAATTTTATTTACTATAAATTAACAGTTCATGGTGTTAATTTTGGTGTTATTTTCGCGAATTGGTTTGTTTTTTATATTTTTTGTCAATAAACAATATCATTCATTGGCTGTACAGCCTGCATCGGAAAGTATGTCCCTCTCACGCGTCGTGTACACGTCAACTAGTGTAATTTGGTGATCTTCCACGCAGAGTGAGTGATATCCATTCCATTTGGCGCCGCCTTAGTTACTTAATATGTTAGGGTATTAAATGTACCTTTGCAGTATTATGATGCAGGGAGGAAATTCGGCACGAGCCCTCGGTTAGTAACCACATAACTCTAAAAAATGCTTTGGTTTACACTAGAAGCTGACCACTGACCGGTGCGCAGTGCCGTCTACCATAGCAATATCCTGCAATGTGTTGTTCCTTTGTTTTTAGAGATGATTGTTTACCATGGGAAATATATAGCAATAATCATTATACAAATAGTACTAAAATAGAATTAATATTTATGATATATGGCGCGAGAGACAGCGTCAAGGTCATTGCATAGGTACAGTTCGTCACCGAATTAGGGTGATTTTGGGGCTGTTTTTTCGTTACTCGGCTACTTGCATATATATCAGCACCTAGACGCCTTAGTCATAAGTTTGGACTAAAATTTTGTTTCCTAAGAGAGTATATTTATGATATTTTTAATAGAGAAATATATATTGTTGTACATAGATACTTCTAGTTGAGTAGCGTAATTTATTATGGTTTTTCTGGATACTCATCGGCCCGATTGGCCAGTGGTCGGCGATTGCCTGACTGATATATCATCATAAAGAGTGCCTCTACTAATATTCACCAGTCATAACCAAATAAAGGTGCTGTCAGTTCTGTCGAGGCAGTGTAAACGGTAAATGACGTGTGATAACCCTAAAAATTTCACTGCCTTGCGGCGACATCGTGAGAGTTTTCGGACTGAAGTACTACATCGAGAAACAGTCGGTTTCTTTGTCTTATGCGATAGAAAATTTAGTGGAAATTCAGTGAGTGTAGGGAACATATTAAGTAATAAAAAAGAATTGCAGATGTAATCTGTGATAGTCTGTGATGAAAACAATCTCGTGTTGTTAATTTTTTTTTGAGTTGTGATCTTGTGCTTTCGTTGACGCACCCGCCCAGGCTTAAATGTATCGTTTAATGATTTTGTGATGTGCAAACACCCTGTAGGATGAGCTGTAAGAAAAGTTTTTATATTGTAAATGTCTATACATAGGACAGTTTTTGTTAAGTACACACTCATTAGATATTATATTACTCGGATGGGTCGGAAATTATTCAAATTTGGACCGAGTTTTGGAGCTAAGGCACTTTTGAGTTAGTTTATTTCAAAAAGAGACAACTTTTAAGAAGCCACTCTGTATAATACAAAAAATGGTTTTTACTATGTCTTTTGCTTTTTTAAAATTCTTTTCTTAAAATTCCGTCAATTACATAAAAAAAACGAATTTCTAAATATTAAATTCGGATTTCAACTGGAAGCTCGTGTCTGTTCTTTTTAGTTTCAGGTTTCTCGCATACTAAAAGAGAATTCCTTTGAAAGTCAGAAATCATAGCTTAAAACTGGATTTTAAAACCTATACGGTCTTTTAGGTCTTTGAATCCTGACTATTTTGTTTTTCAAACATAAATTTGGACTTCCAAATTGATTCTGAGTATAAAACAATAAAAAAATAAATTTTAAATCTCACATTATGAATTTGTATATTTAAACTTAAAAATTTTCTTTTTTGTACACCGCGACAGCTCATTTGAGTTAGTACTCAGTCCCCAAAATAGTTTTTCCAGATGAAAAAGTTAATTTGGTTGCTATGATGGCGAAGTTCTTTTAATTAATAAGAGGTGTGAATTCGTTTGTTGGGAGCTTTAACAAAAAATGTTGTTTGCAACACGAACCTAAAACGTTTTTGTGGACTCATCTGCTATTCCAGACTCGTCTTCGCCTCGAACACAAAAACGGTATTTTAGATATACTTGTAACAAAAAGAACTATTTTTCGTAAAAGAAGAACAACTTTTTAATTTTAAAATTATCGCTTTTTAAACTTACAATTGCCATTTCTCACTTGAAATTTTTTATTAAAATCGGAGAAAAAATAAAACAAAATTCCAACACACAATGATAAGATTGAATCGTAATCTGGATAGTAGTCTTATTAATGTCCCGAAGATGCCAATTTGGTTGACAAAACACGTGTCGACGTTCAATAAAAAGTCTGATGTATTGGGATCATGTCTCATTTATTTTTCTGTTTTGAAAGTTTTGATTTTTCTAAAGTTTTGTGAAGTTAAAATGCTGAATTTTTGTTAAACCTCAAAATTTTCGTCTTACAACTTTGAAATTACTTTTAAATAAATTAATTTTTTGTTAATTCTACCAATTTCATAGTTTCATCATTTATTAATCGAACTTCTTTTTGAAATGTAAAATAGCAATTTCCAGATGTGAGTTTATACATTGCAATTCTAAAATCAGAACTCGAAACTTTGAGTTAGAAAATAAACAAAAAAATTACGAAAAATTTCTAAACTAGCAATGACGATACCTCATCCAAGTTTTTTTTTTTAATTTCAAAAGACATTTATACGCGACTTGGGGCTTTGAAAACTAGTAAAATTCGACTCAGGTCCGAATTGTTGTTAGGTCTCTTGGATGAAAATTAACTTAAAAAATAATGGAACTCACTCGAAATTGCGACATAAAAGAAATTAGAATTCAGTTTTTTCTAAATTGCAATTAAAGTTGCAATTTTGCTCATTTTGTAAACTTTTTTCAACCCCTAAAATCCAGAATTTCAAACTAATCTCCTAGTTCAATTTTTGGGAAGTCTGAAACGTAATTCTGGCGTTTTAACGATTTCAGAATTCAAGACGAAATTCGAAATTTTCGCACTTGAATGTAGACTCAAAATATTGAAAAAAAAAAAAACTCAAAAATATGAATTCTACATTCAAAATCCAGTTTTAATTTCTGCTTTTACAGCTTTGAATTTTGACATAAAATTATTTAAAATCTAGGAAAGTAAAAATTCGTACTTCTGAACCGGGAATTGTCATCAAAATTCTGAATATAACTTTAACTATAAAATTGAAATATAATTTTGTAAACGCAAAATTTACAATTTGTAACTTGATTAAAAGTAGTTTTTTCTAATAAATAAAAATGACTTAACTCCATATTTGACTAACTTAATCTGTTATCGTTCCTAATACAAATAGATGTAATTCAAATTTGAATGTTTTACCGGCCGGTCCTTCACTTTAGCTTGTGAAATAACCCATCTCATTACTCTAATTCTATGGTAGCTCAGGGCCACTCACTTCCACTAACAATAGAATTACGAATACAATATATTTAGATATAAACTGACCAACATCACTTTATACTTAAGAAAAACCACAGACGCAATCAAAGCCGACGTTTCGTCGTGCCCATCATCAATGTTATTTTTCCCAATTGCCCCGAAAGATGTCGCTTATACGTTACAGTTGTCTATAGTTATTTTCGACGATTAGTTGAGTGCCAATTTACCAAATAGACACTAGTGATGTTGTTAAGTTTTTGTATTTTATATATTGACTATGCAAGAAAAACTTATTATTTCCATTGTGATTTATGACTAGATTTTATGTATTCATAGGTGCACCACACAACTAACGACTCCATAATCCATGTTGTAAGTCCATATTTGTTACAAATAGTAAATAATAATAATTTTACAAAATGTTATCGATTTTTTATTAAGTACACAACACACGATTGTCACAGCCAATGACAGCCGTCGGTGCGACACGCGGACGGCTCTCATTGGCCAAGGAGCGAGAAAGGTGGGTTCAACCATGACTTAAGCCAGATGTAAGTTTTCTTTCGTAACCGATCGTTATTTTTGATATTTTTTTAACCTGCTTGGAGTATTCTTAATCTACACTCGATAAGACGCATAAGGAAACTGACATTAGAGTTTTAACGCAACTTTCGAAATCATTTCGCACCAGAAAAATTCAAACTTAGCGAATTCATGTATTATGCAAAATAGTAGAATTACAATGAAGTAGTCACGGTTTTTTTAGTTGAGTACCTTCGTTGGTTACCTTAGATATTTATTTATGTAATGTTCCAAAAATTGTCAGACTCATCCTTTATTTTTGCCATTATGTCTGCAATGCTTACTGTTATAAAAGAAAATGCATATCATAGCTGTAAAAACCATTTTTGACAAATAAAATATGTATAAATAGATGGACTTTTTAATCCACCCGACCGACATTTCAAATATTTAATTCATTTCATGGAAAATCCATCACTGAAATATTTATTTTGCCGATTGTGTTACGTGCAAATAATACCTAGACTAACTTTTCACTGTTAATTTTTAAAGACGAGTTATCGCACTCGCAGTGTTTAAATCGATCTATTCTCTTCAATTATTTAAAACATGTGACGATTTCGATTCACGCAGTTTTGAAATTTTTATTCCACTTCCCAGTACTGCAATTAGAGATGTTTAAACAATCAGACTTGAGGAAATCGTGGTTAATAAGTAAATAAAGGCCTTGACAATTTATTTCCAAGTAGTCAACCATTTATATAGAAAAAATCATCAATAATTTTCATTTTCCCATTGTTCATTTACCATGCCTTCAAATAAATTTCTGATCAAAGTGACCTTTGACGTTTGAATTTTGTACTTTATGTTGCGAACTTCACAAAAATATTTTTTTTTTCTAAAAGCAAATACATAGTTTAAAATTAGGGGCCGTTAACTCTGGAATTAGTTGTACTTTTTGGAATTTAATCGATAGTGCTTAGAATTATTTGTGAATTAGTGAAATTTTTTGGCATTACTGTTTTTTTTTTCGGAATTATCAAAGTTAATTTCTTTTGAAAATTACATCAAGTTCTGAGAACTATCGGAATTAATTTGGAGTTACAGTAATTATTTTAAAAATTTTAAGATTTAAGGTAGCAGTTCGAGGTTATCTTAATTGACATAATCGTGTTTCTCAAGCGATTTTACCGCTAGAAAACTGCATTTTGCTTTTTTTCCAACGTTATTTGATATTTTTAAGCAAAAATTGAAAAAAAATGTTTTTTGTGTGTGTTATGATTTTTTTAAGTTCCTAGCACCTCTAGAAATATGGAAAACGTCAGTTGGATCGATTTTAAAGTTTTTGATTTTTCAAAATTTTGACCGAACCATTTGGTTCTTCGTTCTTATATTTAATACCACTGGAAAGCTCTTTTAATTTCCAACCTTACGAAAAAATGATCATAGACCTATGACACGTAGTTGCCCGAAACAAATATGCAAAAAAACTGTAAAAAAAAAACAAAAAATTGATTTCTCGAAATTAAAAGTTGTGAGATCTACGAAAAAATTAAAAAAGTTGTTGGAATCTGCATTAAATTGTCTATTGAATGGGAAAACCTGGAGTCGATCGGAGTTATAGTTTTGGCTTGGGAAGCAACTTTAGTTTATTAATTTTTGAAAAAAAATAAACTAAGGGTCTTAGTCAAATTCTCCGGACAATTTTATATAAAAGGCTGTATAAATTTAAAATTTAGAGAAATTAATTTGGAGTTATAGGAATCAATCTGAAAACAAGGATTTTACGATGGATTATTAGAAATGTTGAAATTTAGGCGGATTTTTTTTTTTGGAACTACAGGAATTATTTTGGAATTGGAATTATTTTAGAATTTTGTAACGAAAATTAAGATGAAATTACGGAAACTTAGTTGGAATTATAGGAATTAATTTGGATTTATAGAAATTAAACTGAAAACAATGAAATTACTGGGACTTCGGTGGAATGTTTTTGGAATTTCGATTAACTTTTTTGGAATTGGAACTACACATTTTTCAAGTTAACGGCCCTTCGGTTTAAAATGCTTAGTTCGAATTTTTTTATAACTTGTAACTTTCTGAAGCTGATTAGTAGCTACCTACACAAACAAATCTGAATACCAAATCATGATTTGAAGTTAAAACTCAAATTTAAGTCAAAATTTTGAATTTCAAAAAAACAAACTACAAGGACATAGGTACAAATTTTTCATAAGGGTAATTAATTTTGTTTGCAGCGTGTCATGAATATTTTTTTTATCAAAACATTTAAACCGGGGTTGTCCCAAAAGTGTGAACCCTACCTCTTTTTCAGACCTCCGTGGACATTGACCGGCCCTCCAGCTCGCCCCACGAACGCCCCTCCAGCACCCAAAGCAGCCGTTCGTCCACCCCATTCGCCCTCCCCTTTCCCTCTCTCCCCACCTCAATCCTGGAAGTGGGCCTCATCCACCCGTCCCTCCTCGGCGAGGAGATGTTCCGTTGTCCGTCGTGCATGGCCGCCTTCCCCTCCATCTGGCTTTTAGAGCAACACACCGCCCTTCAGCACATCGGCTCCCTCAACTCCTTAGAAAAGCCCTTTATTTGTGAGCAGTGTGGCCAGAGCTACAGGTACCGATCGGCCTATGTCAAACACCGGGAGCAGAACCATAGGGCACGTCTCCCAGCCGATAAACTCTTCTCCTGTGACGTCTGCGGGATGCAGTTTAGGTACCTTAAGTCGTTCAAAAAGCACAGATTGAACCACGCTTTGGAGAAGTTGCATGGGAAGAGTGGGGATGTGGGGAGGGTAGGGGCGGTGGAGGAGTCCAAGAGTGTGGATAACAGCAGCGATCAGGTGTCGAGCTCAAACGAGACCATTGTTTTGGAGGGGAAGGACGAGGGGGTGGTGGTCAAAAAGGAGGAGAGTATGAACGATGATGCTGGTAAGTCCACCACTTTTACAAATTTCTGTAATTATTAGCATTTGCAATGATGATTCAGCTGAAAAATTTTGCACTCTCCTAACGACGTAATAACCGATGTAAAAACTCAAATACGTATGTTTTTATAACGTCTTAATCGGTGTACACGTTTTTATTAATTGTCTAGTTGGTTGCTACATGTGAAAATATATCAAGATGTCGGGATAAGTAATAAGAAAATGTACGAAGGAACATTCCCATACCTTAAAAAATATATGAATGATGATTGTTAATTACCGGTTAGTGGTAGTGCTGTATTTACGCTTTAATGAGCAAAATTCTAGAAGCTAGTACAGTTACATACCAGGTGAATAAAAAGTATGGAACCAAACGTTTTTTGCTTAAACTATTTATTTTTTGAAAAAACTAATTGATGAGTGATAAAGTACTATAAAAATGTGATGATTTAACAAGAATAAAAATTTTCGAAATTTCCTTTTTTTTTTAAATGACAACCCACTATAAAATCATTTTTCTCATAAAAGCTATACTCTAAGGATTACAACTATCTGCTTTATATTTAATTTTTTCAAAAAAAAATTTTCACATAAATTGCAATTTCGACAAAAAAAATTGCATAACTCAAAAACAAAACAAAATTTCGTTCTGAAAATACGATCACATTTTTTATATTACTTTAATTTATATTAATTATTATTTTCTGCAACCAAATGATTAAAAATAAAACCGCTTGGTTCCATACTTTATATTCACCCTGTATTTTGCAATTTATTCACCGTTGAGGCCCCAAATCTCATTTCAGATGCAACGACTTTTCTAATTTTGTGCAAGTTTTTTTAACGAATTTTTAAATGTCACACATGTATCTGTTTTAAATGCTAGATGCATTTATGCTAATGTGTTACAAGCAGTCTGTTTTAAATGTCATTTGATTACATTTATGAAAAATAAAACAAAACTGCGATTTGGGACAACTAACATTGAAATTGCGACCTCGAAAATTAATGAATATTTCTCCAAATTATATTCAAAAAGACCAAAAACTTTTAGTTACTCTCGGAATTGTAACCAAAATTTTATGCTAACTTTCCTTAGGTAAGCAATTTTAATTAATTAAGTAAATAATTTTTATCAATTAAAGAGGTACTTAATATAAAAATAAAATATGAAAAAAAAACTACTTATTTCCCTAAAAAACCTGAACTACCTAAAGTAGTAATATTTCTCAAAGAAGCTTTCAATTATTATGTACTTATTACATAGTCGTACTATGATGCGTTTTATTGATTGCATTCATCTTTCATACACGTTAAAATTTCATTTCAATTACTCTATGTCATATAATTACGTAATTATTTTTTAATGTTAAAATAATTAGCCATTTAATTAAACATGTACTTGTTTTTTTAACGAAATAACATCCACTGAAGGAATATGTTGAAATAAAAGGAAAAATATACGTGGTGTTTCATCTTTGCAAAAAAAAAAAAAACAAAAAAAGAACACTGGTTTTATAAAGCCAGAGCCTTCTCTAACCTGGATTTTAATAATAATTACCTAGACACATACAGGGTGTTTCATGACTATAGCACAAATTAAAATCTTGGTATTTTAAGTAGTGCATCGTTTTAGTTAAAGTGAAAAAATATTCAAAAATTTACAAGTAAAAAAGTTAAAAGTTACAGTTTCGCAAATAGTAACAGAAATGTGAACAATTCTATTAAGAATTTCATAATTCTATTTAAAGGAGTATTAAATTAAAAGTTATTTAGAATTTGCTAATTACTACAGACGTAGTAATTCTAAACCAACATTAACTTTAAAATCTGTTTTATTCGTTTATGAAACTGGCCCTAACTCAATTAACGTTGGTTCATACAGGCTGTTTCAAAAATGCAAGTTATTCAACTATGTTTTCATATGGAACATTCTGTATATGGTATCTTCTTTGCTCTTACTCAAATCAAAAATTTTATCTAATATTTAACAGTATGTATAATAATGTATACTCATTGTTATTTACTTTTCCAGTGTTTTTATTAAATTTTTGTCACAACTCGCGCCCCAGAAAAAAAATTCCAGTAAGATCAGGAACATGAAATAAATGTTTAAAAAATTCTATCTGTCAAAAAATTTTGACATTTATTTTTTGACATTTGATATTTTTTTGATGATCTTGTATGTCTTTTTTTATAATTATTTAGTAAAGGTAAAAAAATTTGCCAATAAAAGCCACAAATATCATTAAACAGAGTTACAATTTAGGATACAGCTTCCTTGTTTCCTGTTCTAATAGCCTGTAGCGAAAAAAACTTGGAAAATTATTTTTCCAACAGAAATAAATAAAGTCAAAGTGCAAAATTTAAACTCTCATAACTTCGAAATTTTTATAGATAAAATTTTATAACATTTTTTCCATATTCTTGGTATCATACCTTAGATGGCATTTTTCTCTGGGGCGCGAGTATAATAGAAGTTTCCTTTTTAATTTCTAGCCAACAAGTAAATGTCAAATTTTACACAAAATTGGAACAAAGTTAGAATTTTACAGCTTTTTTGTGTAGTTACTCATTTTTTGAGTAATTATTTATGAAAAATACATACAGGGTGAATATAAAGTATGGAACCAAGCGGTTTTATTTTTAATCATTTGTCTCCAGAAAATAATAATTAATATAAATTAAAATAATACAAAAAATGTGATCGTATTTTCAGAACGAAATTTTGTTTTGTTTTTGAATTATGCGATTTTTTTTGTCAAAATTGCAATTCATGTGAAAAAAAAAAATTTTGAAAAAAGTTAAGTATAAAGCAGATAGTTGTAATCCTTAGAGTATAGCTTTTATGAGAAAAATGATTTTATAGTGGGTTGCCATTTAAATTTCTTTTTTTTTTTGTAGAACTCAAAAACAAAAGGAAATTTCGAAAAATTTTATTCTTGTTAAATCATCACATTTTTATAGTACTTTATCACTCATTAATTAGTTTTTTCAAAAAATAAATAGTTTAAGCAAAAAACGTTTGGTTCCATACTTTTTATTCACCTGGTACCTAATTGAATTTGTTTAAAAGAAAGACAAATGAGATTTCAAAAAAAAAATTAAATTATTTATAAAACTAGCATTTTAAACAGACAATTTGTACTACAAGGCAGGAAAGTGTATTTATTCCTCCCTGCTCCTCCTTTTTAATACAAATAACTATTTACTACGACTCTTTAATTAACGTAAAGTTAGTTTTTGGTCCATAATTTCAGAAAGGAAAGTGGACAATTACCTCCCAGGGAGGTAAAACTTTTAATCATTGTTAATATAGGTACAGGATGTACCAATATGTTTTGACGTAAAAATAAAACACAATCATCGCTATCAATCCGTATTTATTATCAAATTGTAATAATTGTTTTAGCACTCAAATGCGTACTTTTAAAACTTTGTACACGCAAAATATCATGCGTTTAACTTTATTAATCAAAGTGGCCTATGGCTTAAAAATAAATTGGCAACATTAACTAACAATGTAGAGGCAGAATGTTGCCAACTCAATTACAAAAGATTAAAATGGCAACATTGACTAACGATGCAAAACATAATGTTGCCAACTCAATTCCAAAAATATTAAATTGGCAACAATAATTAATAATGTGGAGGCAGAACGTTGCCAACTCAATTTTAAAATCACAGGCCACTTTGATAAAAAAAATTGCTTGAATATGGTAAAAAACTGTTGTTTATTGAAGGTGAGGGTGCGTCATCGGACGCCGAGAAACCCGACGCCGACCAGGACGACACCATCGACTCCATGGCCGTCTCGTACCCCGTTTCGTCCGGCACCGGTCTGGACATCCTCCGGAGCAGCCACGACCCCTCCATCATCAGTTTTTTACGCGCCGATGCCGCTGAAAAGCAACGCGAGCGCCGTTTCGCGTGCCCCTTTTGCGGCAAATGCGTCCGCTCCAAGGAGAATCTGAAACTCCACGTGCGAAAGCACACCGGCGAACGGCCCTTCGTGTGTTTATTCTGCGGACGTGCCTTCGGCGGAAAGAGCGACCTGACACGCCATCTACGCATCCACACTGGCGAAAGACCCTACCATTGCGACATGTGCGGGAAGTGTTTCGCGCGTGCTGATTACCTCTCCAAGCACTTGACCACACATATTAACACTTCCCGCTGATAGTACTGGCAAAAAGGGGCGCGTGGTGACATCTAGGCTGCCGGAACACAACTGCCAATCACGCGTTGCCACGAACGGTGCGTATCCATTGGAGGGTGGATTAATGACGTTTTGCGCCAAAATATGACATTTCTATAGAGGTTCAAGAAGATATAGTGACATATTTTTTTGATATATTTTCTGCATTAATAGCAAATTCTAATACGTTTGGGAATTTTATCGTCAAGTTGGTAACGAATTTGAAATCTTACTTAGCCAACTTGACTAGTAGATTGAAACTTCACAGTTTTATAATAAATACGAAGGGAAGTCAATAACTCACTGTTGAAAAAAAGATTGTTTTATTTGTCATTTAGTAGTGCCAGTATTTTATTATTCTTTAAATAGAAAAAGTACTTCTTTTGTAAAGCACTATTATGTATGTGTTAAAATACGATCACTTATTTCTATTATGTATGTGTTGTCTTTACGTTTCGATTTAGTAGTAGTAGTTAGTGGTAAAATCGAATAACTAACAATGGAGTTACAGTTTGAGACATTTTTTGTCAAACACACTGTATTGTAATGATTACAACTTTTTTTAATTTCGAGTGATAATATTATTACGTACATGAACTATTTTTGTAGTTTGAGGTAATAATAACTTTTAGTCCGTAAGGAAGTTCTTTTCAGATTTCATATGTCATTCAAAATCGACCATAAAGTGAATATGATGTGTAATGGTTGCATATTTGAAATATTTAATTAACTTAAAACATTATTTAAAAATTTTTCTGAAATTCTAATGTTTTTTTTTAACATTCACATGGATTTTCTTGATAAAAAATAACTTTGCTGTAATGTTATAAACACAAAAGGCTACTTTCTTCAATATTTTGTAAGCAATTTTGCGAAGAACATTTCAGCTTCAAAAAAAAATCGCTATTAAAACAATTTTTTTAGAAAAAAATAACTATAATAATGGGGAACTTCTACGAATGCGCGAGAATTTCAAAGAACTGTTTAATAATTATTATAGTAGCGCCGTTATATTATTTGATCTGCCCCACTCACATAAAATAAACAATCACAGTTAAACTCTGATTTCATAGGTACAGTTAAAGACAAAATACTTTGGTCGTCAATGTCACTTGAGTGGCATTAAATTGTAAAGCATGCTTTAGGACTGTTAACCTTATTTTTAGCTACTGTCAATCACAGTTGACAAGTTGTACATATTTTTGATAGGAAAATATAATAGCTGTCATTAACTTGAAATTGTCATTTATTTTAACATTCAAACTTGAATTACATTAAAGTGCCAGAAAAGTGACGACCAAAGTATTTTGTCTCCAACTGTACCTACAACAAAATTAAAAACAAATCGAAAATAAAATTTAATTCAAATCGTCAAAATTAATGCCAAAATAACCAAATTTATAATAAAATTTTACAAAACGTTTTAGAATGTAGAAATAAAAAATTTATAAAAATTTTCAATTTAAATCTGACCGCCTCGGAAATGTATTTCATTGGTTGCTAAGAAAACCGAAAGGGCGGGGCAGATAAAAAATAATCCCGGCTTCAGTATAAATAGTATTAACAATTAAAATTATTTCATAATCGTTATTAAGTAAAAACTGAAGTTGAATAGTAACCGAAATCGTCATTTTTTAATGACTTTGTTGAGATTTACGATCGGATTCTATTTGTCTACAACAGAAAAAGTAGGAAAATACACAAAAAAAGTAAAAATCGTGTAAAGTTGTACGTTTTATCTTTATCTGTACACGCCCAAGAGGAAATTTTGTAACGTTCACAATGTGTAATTTGACAATTATGTTTTTGACAATTTGCGTTTTTTTTACTTAAGTGTAAGTTTATTTTTAGGAAATTATTGTCTCAGTTTAGTAGATACAAGAGAGCAAAATTTCATTTTATAAAATAAACACGTGATTTTGAAATCCCCTATAAATTTTATTTTGAAAAAAAGGTGATTATTGTAAAAATTGAATTCAAAGAAGCGTTTATTTAGAATTATTTTTATTTACATGGTATGTCAGGTTTAGGAAATATGTGTTGTCAATAACCATAAATTGGATGTGAATAAAGTTACAACTGAGTTGTAACTTTTTTTATTGGACACATTTAGTAAGGTTGGCAACGCATACTTGTTCCAAGTAAATCCTCTATAGAAATGTCAAATTTTGTCGGAAAGTGTGATTTTTTCTCCAATCAGATGATACGTCCTCGCTCGAAAGCATTGGCGGGCTATTTAAATTTTTGGTGCTTTTCGATGCTTTGTTTCAGGTTTTTGGTTGGTATTTGTCCACAAATGAATGTTTTCCGTCCTTGCATTTTTGTTTTGATGGCTGTGAATTTGAAAGTGTTATAGTTTTTTAACTTGGTCGAGAAGCGTTTAGTTATCGCGCATATTTTGGGAGAATATGTGCCATCCCTAAACTAGCCATTAGATGACGTAAGCGATATTAGTGAGCTAGCAATTAAAGCAATATTTAGTGAAAACAGATGATAAATAATTTGGGGAAAAATCGGGTTGATCGTTCCTTCTAGTCATGACGGTAGTTAACTGCTGTGGCCTTGTTCCAGTATTAATGTCCACAAAAATGATAACTTTGTACACGGAAACATCGAATATGAATCTTATAACTGATTTAAGTATAACTGATGGTTTATTATGTAGTTTTGTGCCAATTCGATGTACCTCATGACATTCTGTGTTTAGATGGTGTTAAAATATTTACAATGTAATTAAGCTAAACGTTTCTTTTCATAGTGTATAAATTAAATGTTTAACATCGAATTTCTACAGAATTATTTTTTTATACGCACTATACAACAAGACGATGTCCATTAATCCGTATTGCCAAGAATTATTTTTTATACATGTAATAGATAAGTTTCGACGATGCTCAATACAATCACATCAATAAGTACCTAATGGCCATAATACTGATGTTAAACATTTAGCCACTTTTTTTATACCTCTAACTTTTAAAATACTTTAGGACAATTTTACATCTTGTAAATGTTGATGGTGCCTTTTCAAATATTTTATTGATGAAAATTCATTTTTATCTCAGCTACGTCACTCATATTTTACCGGAATGTCTCAAACAAGATTTTATTTATGTCTTTCACAAATGAAATATTTGCTGTGATAATAACGAATCAACTCTTTTCAAACACCACCACATTACAATTCGGTTGCATCTTCTTGTAAAAATGTTTTTTCATCCTGAAATTTGTACAACTTTGTCCTAAAGTAGGCATACTTTGATCATTAAAATAGTTATATAAATAAATGTTCCTAATAAATGTGATTAGGTGTTATCGACTATGTATATTGTTATTGTCATATTCTATATTGAAACAAGAATTTTATTTGGAAAACTGTCCAAAAAACGAGTCAAATGATGCAAAGGAGGGGCATAGACTTAATCTCTAAAATAATAATTGTGAAAATTAAATGTTTCTCTCGATGTACGTCTATACCTATGCTACATTATCTCATAGTTTTCAATGGTTACTTTTTAATATAATTTATTTCAATAGTTATTATTATACAAAATAAATGTAATTTTTTTCTATTCGTTCATTAAAAGGGAAAAGTTTTGTTCATTGCACAGGTTTTCTTCAACCCTACAGCTTGTACAAGACAATCGATTTATATTCACTAACGATTGATTATACCACGAGTTTCCGGGCTCTCCTTTGCTTCCACTTCCTTAAACCCAAAAAGCCTGTACGCTGAAAATGTCCGACAGACGAAACTGGTCGCCGCCTTTTGAATCTTCCGCGAAGTTCTTACAATAAAAAAGCATATGGAAAGAGCGAGCTTTACGTCAACTTTCTATGATTTATAATACGATTTTATTTTTTAATATTTGAATAAGCATCTCAGTTATTATATGATATGATTTTTAATGTCTTTTTTTTCTATTTTATAAAAATATTAAATAAATCCTCTACTTTTACTAGGTACTTTAAAGTATTATCAATTCTCTTTCAATAAAGATTTTGTTTTTCAGCTTTCCAAGCTTTTTTATAGATTTTTTTTAATGCTATTATCTCATTTTTAACATTTTATACCTATTTAATGATACTGATAATCTTGTATATTTTTTTTTATAATTATTTAGTAAAAGTAGAAACACAATAATTTCGCAAAATTTCGTTAAAAACAATCCAAAAATTCAACAAATTCGACCAAAAACGACGTTATTTTTGCCTTTTCCAAGTGTTTAAGCACGTTTTTGGGATAAAAACAAAGGAAATTTAAAAAATTTCGTTGAAGCAGGCAAAAAAATTACAAAACCAAATTGAAATTGGTCTTGTTTCGCTCGACTTACTTCGTTCTTGAACCAGAGGCTCATTTATTTTGCAAAATCTTGTCCAAACACGTTTAAAAATCATAAAAACAACTGTTATTCATGTTATTTTGTTTGTTTCACTCGATTTAACTCGTTTTTGAGCAAAATAAGACAAAAATAAGCCGAGAACGTTTTTGTACTACAATCCCAGGTTGCGAGATTGGCTAAAACGAACTAAAAAATCAACAAATTAAGTAGAAAATTTCATTGATTCTGCATTACTTGAAAGTTTTAGCATGTTTTTCAGCTAGAAACTTATTCGCAAAATTGGTTTTAACCAATTGTTTGGCTTGTTTTTAAACAAGCCAAAAAACACAGGCTTAGGCCGAAAATGATATAATTTTTTTAATTTTTCGAAAGTTCAAGCAAATTTTTAAGCTGAAAACTCTGTTTTTTCACGAGAGTTTGCCATAGCGTGTCAAAAATCACTAAATTGTTATAAAAAAGATCATATTGTGATATTTTTTACCTAACTCTTAGGCTGTAACTTGATTATTTCGTCAAATTTTTCTCCACCAAATTGGAGCCAAACAGTTCTGTTTTTTTTTTACAAAATATTACTAAATATAGTCAAAAATGACAATTTATTTTAGTTTTTTCGAATGCTTCTTCAGTAAGAAACACAATTATTTTGCAAAACTTTGTCAAAAACTAGCCACAAATTAAACAAAAAAGCTCAAAGGCGGCGTTTTTTATCTTTTTCGAGTGTTTAAAGATGTTATGGACAGATAAAAACGAAATATTCTATTGACACGGGCTAAAAAATTACAAAATTAAATCGAAATCGAGATCATTTTTTAGTTTGTTTTGCCCGATTTACTTCGTTTCTCTGAACCAGAGGTTTTTTTGCAAAATCTTGCCCCAAACACGTTATTTTTTTATTTTGTTTGTTTCACTCGATTTAACTGGTTTTGAGCAAAAATAAGCCGAGAAACCACAAAATTTGGCCGAAAATGCTTTTGAGTACGTTTTTGTACTAAAATCTTAGATTTTTCGCTAGATTTCGCTAAAACAAACTAAATACCCAAGAAATTAAGTCTAGAATTTTCATTTTTCAGCTAGAAACGCAATTATTTCGCAAAGTTTTATTGAAAACAAGCCGAAAAATCACAGAATTAGGCCGAAAACCATGTCATTTTTGCTTTTTTCAAGATTTTAAGCAGATTTTTAAGCCAGATTTTGCATACAAATCGTAATCTGATGAAAATTTGGCAAATTTTTCAACTCGGACCTGGTGAATTTTATGTTTTTGATCTGGCAACACTGCGTTAAATATCGTCAATTAAAGGATTTTTAGCTGCAGCGTTACAAAAAGAAAATCCAGACACAGTCATTCCAAATCACTTTGTACTTTTTTCAAATAAATTCAAGTGTTTCTTGTTAAATTCAAAGGCATTAGACAATACATAATTAAAACGCGAATAAAAATATTGAAAAATTCGATAGTTGTATGTAGTAAAAAATATATTCTTTAATAATCGTAAGGCAAATACATACATCATAAGGATAAAACTATAAAATATTGCTGTATAAAATACAAAAAATAAAACTATTAAGTATCGAAATACTTAAAAATACTTTCGTACTATTTTGCACCACAATCACAATATTTCTGTTTAACAATTTGGAATGGGTATGGCACTGGAAAAACCCAATGAATTTAAAGCAAATCTGAATACTTGTAAGTAGAGATACTTAAGTCAAAATGGCAAACTCACTTGACTAGACTCTTTTTGGTTTACTAATAACCGCATACGGCTCATTGTTGTGAAAATCATGATCGACATTTTTCAACTCTTTCCCTGAACTTTTCCTCACCAGTGCATACCCTAGATGCTTATCATCAGCCAATCTGATCTCCTCCATAGCCGGCTGGACCTCATCGTAATCATTAAACGCCGGCGCTGCAACCGTATTCAACCCCGACGCCACCGAAATCTGCTTATACCCCGACTTCACATTCAACTTATTCGACGAGCCAAAAAAGTTCAACTTGTCGTAGTTATCCTCAATCGAGGTCTGCGTGATGATTTTGGGGGCTCTGTGAGCAGGCATGACATTCGGCGCTGTCTTCTGGTCCCCCCACGACGTGTATACTTCGTCGTCGTCGCCCATACCCGGATTTTCCGTGTGCCTAACCTCGTCGACGCCTAGGGTTTTCCAGGCGTCGTTTCGATACTCGATTCGATCGTACTTGTCGATGGGCTCGTAGGTGTTTATCTGTTTGGTTGCGAGAGATTTTCGCGGAGGTTTCACTGGCTTCGGGCGGTTTTTCTTCTCGCTGTCGAGGATACTAGATGTGGATGATGTGCTCGAGTCAAGGTCGTGGAGATTGGTCGAGGCGGTAGGCGAGGGAGGCAAGGGACTGCGAGATCGGGCCTCCATACTGAGAGCGGCGTGGAATTGGTTCTCGCCACATTCGAGCAGTGGCACGGAAGGGTTAGGGTCTTCTTTGAGGAGTTTCTTCATGGATTTCATTTTTGAAGAGAGGACTCTGAAATTGTTTGCAAATTTTCAAAAAAATTACAACAGGATTTGTCCATTTACTTGATATTACCAATAGATAAAAAACACAAAATCCTTGCTACAAAAGACCGTGCTATATATAGTGTAAGTAGTGTTCTAAAATTGAATGAAACTAATTTTTACAATTGTGAAATATTTCATGAAACTTTTGAAATACTTTAAACTTTCGGATTTTTTACACTTGTCAAAGATGTGACGTTTATTTTAAAAATATGTAAATAATAAGAAAATAATAATGAAAAACGAACGCCACTGGTAAGAGTAAAAGTAAAGTACAGTTTGGTCGTCACTTTTCTGACACTTTAATGTAATTCAAGCTTTAACGTTAAAATGAAAGACAATTTCAAATTAATGATCGTGTTTTGAAAATGAAATTTTGTTTTGTTTTTGAGTTACGCGGTTTTTTGTTTGTGAAAATGACAACTTATATGAATTTTTTTAAATATAGATACAATGGGTTGCAATTAATTTTGAAAAATTAAAAACTGCAAAAACAAAACAAAATTTTGAAAAATTTTATTCTTGATAAAACGTCCCATTTAATTTAATTTTTTTAGTTATTTCAATGGGTAGTGTGATGAGTTGATTAATTTTTTCATAGTACAGTTGGAGACAAAATCCTTTGGTCATCAATGTCACTTGAGTGACATTCAAATGCTTTAGGACTGTTAACCTTATTTTTAGCTACTGTCAATCAAAGTTGACAAGTTGTATGTACAATCTGCTTCAGAAGTAATGACACAAAACTCGGCTCTCGAGTAGTTCGACGTTTCAGATGGGATGGAGCCGATGGTCGGCAGTTGTCGGTTTTCCGGCATTGGGATGGGTCGATGGAGAGTTGACGAAAATTGATAAATTGTTTGCTCAAATTATTAAGAATTTTGACTATGAGTAATCACTTATCGCATTTGAGTTTTTTTGAAAGGAATACTCGTAAAATAATATTTGAAACGTTTCTTTAAAATTAAAAATTGATCTGATTATGGTTTTGATGTCCAAAGTCACCATTTCACAAAATAATTAATTTATTGTTTTATTTACCAATAAATTTATTAATTAATGTAGAAGTTAAGGGTTGCTTACTATTTATCAACAGTAAAGGATTTCATGTGATTTTGGTGAAATTTTTCACAGAATTCGAGTTGTGACTTCATTTTCAATCAAATAAAATTTTTACAGCAATTCCTAATATTCCAAGTCAAGGAGTGCGGTTTAAATTTATAGGTTGGCCCTAATTATGCCGCTGAGTTGGGTTTATTCCAGGCAAAAATTTGTCCTTAAGGGTGTTATTGGTCTGAAACCTTTTTGCCCTGTGTATTAGAATCCCCATAATAAACATAAAATGTCTTAGGCAAATAACACCCTCAACGAGAAATTTTTGCCTGGAATATATTGAAATCACTGTTAATTTTCAATTCTTTACCTAAATCCACCTTTATGTAAAGAATTAACAAGTTTTTACTTATTTCAAAAGCTATCGATTAAAATCAAAAAATAGGAATCTTTAGCTTTACTACTTTATCATTTATAATTCAGTTTTTTGAAAAAGTGTAGTAATTTACAAAATAATTTTTTTCCTTCCATTAGGCGACAAAGGATTAAGACAGATACTCGTATCTTACAACTTGGTCTGGTAACTGTGATTTGGGGCGGTCATTATCGTATCGTATAAGACATTGTAAATTTCGAACTTAGGGCGGTATACATTTGTCCAATAGCGGCAACTTTTATATAAATATGACATTAGGGCTGATTTACTGAAAGCGAATTAAAATTTAATTCAGTCTTTTAAACTAATTCGAATTAAGTTGCCATTTACGTTTAAGAACAAATGTCACATCAGTTACAAATTAAAATGAACAGATTAATTAAGTTGAGGTGGCCTTGTTCACTGCTTTGTTTCTTTCTATTATTCGAAAGTTTTATCAGATAGCAAACGGTCATAGGTAAAGGATTTCATATGAATTTGGTCAAATTTTTCTTAGAAAACGTTGACAATGTGCCCGCAAACCATCCGTTTCCATTCAGTAAAAATTTGTCATTCAGTGGTCAAAGGTTAAGTTCGAAATTTACGATACGATACGATAATAACCGCCCCAACTTTAATTTGTAATTAATATCACATTTGACAATAATGCAAAGTAATAACAATGTAATTCGGATTACGCTATTTCTGAATTAAAACACGGATAAAACACTGCGGACATGGCTGAACTCGATTTCTGTGAAAAATGTCAACAAAATCACATGAAATCCTTTACTGTTGATAAATAGTAAACAACCCTTAACTTCTACATTAATTAATAAATTTATTAGTAAATAAAACAATAAATTAATTATTATGTGAAATGGTGACTTTGGACATCAAAACCTTGAATCAGATTAATTTTTAATTTTAAAGAAACGTTTCAAATATTATTTTATTCCTTTCAAAATAAGTCAAATGCGATAAGTGATTACTCATAGTCAAAATTCTTAATAATTTCAGCAAACGATTTATCAATTTTCCTCAACTCTCCATCGACCCAACCCAATGCCGGAAAACCGACAACTGCCGACCATCGGCTCCATCCCATCTGAAACGGTCGAACGTGCCTACTCGAGAGCCGAGTTTTGTGTCATTACTTCTGAAGCAGATTGTACATGTTTTTGATAAGAAAATATAATAGCTGTCATTAATTTGAAATTGTCATTCATTTTAACGTTAAAGCTTGAATTACATTAAAATGTCAGAAAAGTGACGACCAAAGAATTTTGTCTCCAACTGTACTTTATCCTTCATCAGTTAGTCTTTTCAGAAAATAAATATCTAGTTTAGACTGAGTATAGTTATTTATAACATAACATTTGAAATAAAGGAAACTGTCAATTTTAATGACAATTTTAGAACTGAAATAGTATATTAAAATAGATAAAATAGACAAAAATTTTTAATCTAGGGAATTTTGCGACGATTGGTGACATTTAGGTGGAATAATTTTAGGCGGCTGTGAAAAATAAAAATAATTCTTATTTTCACATATGAAAATGAATAGTGAAGAAAGTTCGTCATTAAAATTAAATTAACGCCAACGACTTACTAAAGCACTCAAATGACGTCATTAGGGTGCTTTAATAGACTTATTCTGACACTGAAATAGAAAAAATATTTGAAAACTACATATTTTTTTCATAATAGTACGAACGCAAAGTGTATTCATGAGAATAAAAAATGAAATCATGGAATTATTAATTACTTATTGAGAAATATACCTTTGAAAATTTCAAAATTTTTAAAGCTTTTATTAAAACTTTTCAAACTCACAACACTAATAAGTGTAACTTGCTACATACAGTTATTGGTCAACTTGCAAACATAACTTCATAAGAAATAAAAATGTGACAATACGAAAATAATAGTATATTATAATACCAGTTTATAAGCAACGTCGTAAGTGTTTTAAAGGCGCTTATAAACGAGTGTTATACGCTGTTTTTTATTATACCTGCCCATTTACGATCTTTTATGACCATTGAAAAAATGTGAATTTACACAATAAAATTATCAAAGGTTGTTTGTGAATCGTTTTCGTAGAGACGGTTACTAGTTTACGTTGTTAAGCACATAAAGGCTTTAAGGCCAAATTACGCACGCTGCAGCGTGTTTTAATTTAGGATTTGATGCAGGTATAATAAAAAACAATGTATTATTAAATCTTCAGAAATAAAAATAAATAACTCAAGAAAAACAATAAGTATTTCTTCAAAAAAAAAAAAAAAAAAAAAAAAAAACTAAACGTTAAAGCGTAACCGAAAGACTGTCAACGTGAAATACATAAATTACTTTCTTAACTAAATAAAAATTTACAGTTTTACTTCTCGAATTATGCAATAGCGTAAAAAAGAATTTCACTCTTTTTATTAGATGTACTTTAGGAATATACAAATTAAAAAATTAGCAACGTAGACATAAAAGTTTACAAATTTAAGGAAAGAAAAGTAAGAAGTAAAAAATGTTAAAATGTAAAAACTTTAAAATCAAAGAATTTAGAAAAAATTTCTTGTTCTTTCATATTACGTACATACTTTGCATTGGCATATGATTAAAAACATAAAAAATATAGGAAACGTAAACAAAAGAACACAAAAATATAAGATATAACGTAAAAATAAAGAAAAAAGAAACACAAACATATAAACAAAAACCTTAAAACAAGTAGGAGTACTATTTTCTTCTGGTGTATAATAAAATATAAAAATTAGTATAAAGACGTACAATTACCTTGAGATTTATGTTAAAAAATGTAACAAATAACTCAGGAGAGACAACAAGGTCTCCGTTTGTTATGTTATATCATAAAAACATTTAACGAGAGAAACGTAAACACAAAGTGTACAAAAATATGAACGCCGGCAAGCAAACGTGGACATAAAACATAAATGTAAATATAGGAAATAAATACTGCAAATATGTGTTTCTTATCACCTGAATATCTCCTGTTGATTTGAGTGCTCCAAATAGAAAGTTCCTTCCCCCGAATCGCATTTCCTCCCTGCTTCAAAAGTAAACTTCCCCCCTTTATACCCATACCGCCTTATAAAACAATAGGGCCAAGTATACAAAACAACCCCATCAAAAATATTTTTTAATTGCATGGCGGTTGAAGTCAACACTAAAGTATACATTGATCCACTGTCAAGCCCACATCTTTCCGACGCCGCTGAAGGGTGGATCCTCACATTAAAAATCCCTTCCCCTGAAGAACAATACAAATCGTTGTCTTCTTCAATACTAGTCATCGCAGAAACATCATCAGGAAACGCCACTGACTGAAAAGCCGACAACCATTTTTGTTTGTCTTCGAAATTCAAGGCACAAAATTCATAAGGGCAAGTGTTGGCTTTGGTGGTTATCGTGAATCGGGCGTCGGCTTCCGGTGTGAGCTTGATGCAGTTTTTTAAGGTTATGATTCGGACCGGAGGACCTTTGGTTTTGTCCGGACTGTCGTAGATTTCTAATCTTTCTATTCCGAATTTGCTGGCCTTGTACAAGTAGCAGTATTTTTGCTGCCACGATTTCTGCAATGATTTTTATAGTGCTGGAATAGACGTTTCTTTGTTTTGGTTACCTTCATCAAGAGTTTTCCACTTGGTGGTAACAAAAGGTATCCACGGTGCACCTCGTTTTCATTTTCCATTATTTAGGAATGTGGAGATTTGAAATTTTAGGCGTGTTGAGTAATTTATCTCGGTTTTTATCACAAACATATCACTCCTTATCACTTAAACCTAACCTATACGGATGTGTCATTTTCAAATGTCAAAACACCGATGTCACGTTTAAATCTTTTTACCGATAAATTGGAAGAAAAAAATAACAGGATGGCAAACTAAATCAACAACAGTTGTCTCAAAATGAATGACAAATCTAGAAAATGTATAAAACACTAAATTAATTTTATATTTTAGGCCCAAATGTTTGTTTGCATCGACTTGGCAACATCACAAGAATTTCAAGGTTGTAGAATGGAAAAACATGGGCGGAGTGTTTATAAGTAAACAAAAATTCATAAAATTCACTAACTCACAATTGACTGACAAAAAATTAACAGTTTTAACATATTAAATCCCAAATGGAAATAATTGTGACGCTCATGTTTGAAACTATTTGATTTACATGACTTCATTTTAAATGTGCGAAATAATTGGGTGAGTATGCAACCAACAATTCACCTATTTTCAAAATTCCAGTGGCGTAGTATATTTTGAAAGCGTTTCTTCAAATCGGAATAAAGGTCAAATTTATCAGAGTAATCACAAAAATTTCTAATATCTGCTCAACAGATGTAAAGTTGTTTCATTTTGTGGCCCCCCTACGCGTGTATTCAAACGTGCAACTTTCACATTTCGTTCAAACGCAAATTAAGTCAAAAATGTTGATTTTCACAACGATTTAAGGTGCTCCAGTGCATGAAACCGCCTTATAAAATCAATTGTTTTTGATGAAACTTGTCTTTCTTGACGGTTTCAGCAAGGTCAACCTCAGGGAGAACGGTTCAACTTATAAACCATACCGATTTCGAACACCTTTTAGTCGCAATCATGAAGCGGTTGAATATCACCATCCTGCTACTTTTTACCATCGGTAAGTGTTACGACTTTTTATCAATTAGCTCTTTGTTTGCGAGAAAGTTAGAAACGATCAAAAGAATTTTCGCTATTTTCAATAAAATCCTCAATTTTCTTCTTCTTTATTTACTAAATGTGACTTAATTTTCTCAAATTGTTAGCAATGATTTATTCAAATCAAGTAGCCAACAATAGGCCACGTAAATTGATGAAATAACTGTATTCTAGTGTTGTGAAAGTGATTCTTTGGATTCCTGCAAAGGCCAACTGCTTCCTGCAGCGCTTTAAATAATTCATTTTAAATGAGTGACAATTGCTTTTTCTAGGTTTGGTGACAGCAGCGAGGAAACATCAGAAGCAGGAAAGTCGAGATGACGATGAGTACGAGGCTACAGATCAGTGTCCTGAAAAGTATGGATTTTTCGCAGATGCTGAACAATGCGATAAATACTACGAATGTAATGACGGGCAAATAACCGAAAAATTGTGCCCCGATGGCATGGTTTTCAATGATTACAGCTCTGAGTATGAAAAATGCGATTTGCCGTTCAATATCGACTGCACTTCCAGGCCGAAATTGCGTAAGTTTAGCAAAATTAATTAAATTCATTCCTTGAAAATCGTGCAACCGAATATTTGGTAATTATTAATATTTGAATGTTATTCAGAAGAAGTCAAGCATGATATGTTGTGATGGTTCAATGATCTTGTAAAATTGTTCCATTCGTTTACTTTTTCAATAAACTGAAATGAAGCATAATAATATGACTCACTAATATGAATAATAATATGATTATGTAACAAATTATATAAATAAAAAAAAATAATAATTCTCCGTGTTGGGACCGGCAGTCAATCAAATCGAAAGAAACTGTTTACTAAAATGTTATTTTAGTAATAAGTAAAGTTTTAACTTTTAATCTTCATTTGAAGAAATCATTGAAATAACGTTCAATCACAGATAATAATTACCTGAAATTCTTGACATAAAAGTAGACTTTAGCTGAAATAAGTCGAGATTAAAATTTTTATGTTTCGTAAACAAATTATTTTCTAAGACAAGAATTATAAACAGGTTTTCTTTATATAAACTGAAATAGTAACAGGTCCGAATTCGTGAGAATCAAGAAATTTCATTAAAAATGGAATTCTAATTTTACTAGACTTTACTAGACATATATTTAATTAGAATTAAGTTGACTTTACATTGCCAAGGTGTTAATTTGATAAAAATTAATTTTATTTGATTAACTGGCCTAAAATTCAAAGTAAATAAAAAATAATAAAATCTATTTTAAAAATTTTAAAAAAACTTAAATCTAAAACAATTATATTGTAATTGTAATTGTTGAGTTATAACACAACTTAGAATTCGGATATCTCATGTGAAGCAACTTACAAATTCATCAGAGTTCAAACTCCGGTTTAGTGAACATTTTTTTTTACTTCCAGTAAACTTCTAGTAAACCATGGTCAAAACATGTTAATACCTTCTTAAAAATATATTATTACAAATTACTTGGTATTAATTGGTAAAAAATTATGTAGCTATTTCTTAAAAATGTTTATAAGATAACTAAATTCAACCACTTTCTAGAAATTTTTGGTTTAAGGTTCAACTATACCCAATAAAAAAATAAATCTTAGTTCAAAAATTATAAAAAGAAATTTTGTAACTTTTTGATGGCCATAGCAACAATACATAGATATAGATATACGGATTAATTTAATTTTTTTTCCGTGTCGTTTAAAAATAAGATAAATAAATCTCTATTTCAAGCCAAATAATGTTTTTATTAAAAAACAGTAAGAAATATTTTTTTATTTATTTTTGGCGTATTGTAGACTTACTTAAGTGTGTACATTCCTATGTACGAGTTTATGAGTATGTATTTTTGTCATGTGATTTGAACGTTAAATTGTTTCATAAAAAAATAAAAACTATTGAATTTTGCAATCCGTTACAAATATTAAAAATGAGGTAATAACTGCGTGTGAGATACTGATTTAACTCAAAAACAACATCTAATTTTAAAGAAAACAATTTGTTTAAAAATTCAATTTAAATTTTTCACTTGAGGACTCATTTGAATAGCTTTTCTTTGAGTGTGGTTTGCACACGAGCGATATATTCTTTCGATAGTAGATTTAGAACCGGTACACAACGGTAAATAGTAAAAGAGTAAATAATTTTTGGGAAACTGTAATTCTGTAGCTTAGTGTAAAAAATCTCAAAATGAAAGGAATAAAGAATTTCTTAATTTACATACCACATCTCTGTACTATCTATTTATCTTTGTATTTTTAACTATCTAAAGAAACAGCAAAATTGCAATGTTTATTAATTTTTGAACTAAATTTATTTTTAAAAATTTGACAATTTTTAAGTAAAAATTCACAAACCCAGTCGAAAAAAATTAATAATAGATATTTATGAAAATCCACAGACAAGAAAACAAAAACGATTTCCCTCAAACACAAATGAAAAGCCCAAATTTGTGAGAACTGTATTAGAATAGCTAATAAGGCAACAAGAGTTTTAAGCTATAAAACCTGTGTTGTCTTCAAAATTCAAAAATTGTTAAAAAGAAATATTTCAAAATAATGTCAAAATTGACAAAATGCCAAGATAAGTGTATTTTATATGTTATATCACGTGAATAAAAAGTATAGAACCAAGCGTTTTTTGCTTAAAATATTTATTTCTTGGAAAAACTAATTGATAAATGATGAAAGTACCTACAGGTGAATATAAAGTATGGAACCAAGCGGTTATATTTTAATCATTTGCCTCCAGAAAATAATAAATAAATTAAAGTAATATAAAAAAATGTGATGGTGTTTTCAGAACGAAATTTTGTTTTGTTTTTGAGTTATGCGATTTTTTTTTGTCAAAATTGCAATTTATGTAAAAAAAAATTTTTGAAAAAATTAAATATAAAGCAGATAGTTGTAAGAGTATAGCTTTTATGAGAAAAATGATTTTATAGTGGGTTGCCATTTAAAAAAAATATTTTTTTTTGTAGAATTCAAAAACAAAAGGAAATTTAGAAAAATTTTATTCTTGTTAAATCATCACATTTTTATAGTACCTTATCACTCATCAATTAGTTTTTTTTTAATACTTTTTATTCACCTGGTATAAAAATGTTATGATTTATCAAGAATATATTTCCTTTTCTTTAGTTCTACAAAATTTTTAATATTTTTAAGTGGCAACCCACTATAAAACTATGTTCCTCAGGTTATGATCTAAAGATATAACTACCTAGCTACTTTATATATTTAATTTTTTGAAAAAAATATTTTTTACAAAAATTGTAATTTTGACAGACCAAAAAAATTGCATAACTAAAAAACAAAACCAAATTTCGTTCTCAAAATTCGATCACATTTTTAAATTACTTTAATTTATACTCCTATTAATTATTATTTTCTGGAGGCAAATAATTTAAAAGAAAACCGCTTGGTTCCATACTTTATATTCACCCTGTATACTTATAGAAGAGCGTATATTAACGACAACATGATAAAAGAGTTGGAATTATCATAAATAGTGGAACCAAAATACCTATTCAGTTTTTTTTTAATAATTATTATTAATAAATGATTAATAAATTCAAAATCACCACATCACACAAAGAGTTTCTGAAGAATTTTTGGTTGTTCAAAAAGATGCATGTGTATGTGTTAAATTTTGAAAAATATAAGACTCCTCAATTTAATTTAAGCCAAAAAAGCTTTTGTAACAACGGTTTATGAAAATTCTTTTAATGGTCAAATTGTGCTGAAAAGTTATATTTTAATCCTTAAAACTGCCAAAGTGGTAACAATTAACAAATAAACTTTAATATGTATAATTGTAATTTTAATGGTCCAAAAATACACAAAATTTCATTTATTCTTCGACACTGTCAAAATTTACGGTTTTTCTCCCGTGTAAGGAAGTTTTGACAACTGTTTGGCATTTCTCAATACAAAACTTCAAATTATTTTTAACAGATTTAAAGCAATTTTAAGCCTTGTTGACTCTAATTCGAAGAATAAAATGTTGTATTCCACTCGTTTGAGTGTAAATGGGACGCTTTATTCCACCTCGTGGATGGTAAACCACTCGCTACACTCGTGGTTTAAAAATCCACTCGGTCAAATAAAGAGTCCGATTTACACTCAAACTCGTCGAATAAATAACTATTATGTAATGAAAAAAAATCTTCAAAAACTTTAACCACGTAGAACAACAAGTGTATATTAAAACAGAATGGTACAAATTTCAAACCTTTTGTGCTTTTTTCAGAGGAGCCCCAGCCTAGCCAACACTGCCCCCGCAAGCACGGCTACTTTGCCCACGAAGACACCCACATCTGCGACAAATTCTACTACTGCGTCGACGGCAAATTCAACATGATCACGTGCCCCAATGGTCTAGTCTACAACGACAAAGCCGGAATTTGCTCCTGGCCCGACGAAGCCAAGAAAAAAGGCTGTTCCTCCGAAGGTAACATCCAAACAGTCGTCGAAAAACCCACAAGATTTCTTTTCAGAGGTTTTCCAATTCGAGTGTCCCAAGGTGAACGAGACGGTGGCCGCGACGCACCCTCGCTATGCCGACCCCGACGACTGCCAATACTTCTACGTCTGCATCAACGGGGATACTCCCAGGAGGAGTGGGTGCAAGTTGGGACAAGTGTTTGATGATGTTGGGAAAAAGTGTGATTGGGTGAGAAATGTCCCAGAATGGTAAGATTTTGCAAAGTTTTTTGGGTGTAAGTAAAAGTGGTTTTTAGTGCCGATTGGTACAAAGGTCGGTTGACTGACGAACAGTTGAAGGAGTTGGAGAATCCACCTACACGTAAACCTAGACCTACTAAAGTCAGTAGAAGGAAGCCTAGGCCGCCGAGGCCCACACAAGTCGAAGAAGAAGAGGAGAAATAGTCTAGGAAATAAGTTAGTGGAAAAATGCGATTATTTTATGATTGTGGTGGAAAACACCAGATTGTACGTTTTGTTAGTTGCATAATTTAAGACGAATAAAATATTTTCTAAAATATTCTTTTCCAGTGTTTTTCCCTTCAAAGTTTTTCATAAAAAAATAATATTGTTTATTTGTTTAGTCATTCGTTCCTGAAATGTAACCTTGTACTTGAAACATTTTTTGACCTTCATTTTATTTAAAACATTTTACAGTTAATGAATACATTAAATTTGTGGTCTTACAAGGAAAAAATTAATTACCTAAACTGTTGGGCAGTGAAAGTTTATTATTATATAAATTACCTTATTTATTGCATTGAGTGTCATATCGCTACATAATTAATTCTTTAGTAGAAATCTGCAGTCAAGTTTTTGCAAGTTTTAAGTCAGTGGTAATGCAATAAAACAAAATAAATAAAACAAACTTACAGTACAAACATTATGTTATACAAAAATCTAAAACAAACATTTAAAGTCAATTAATTTATTTTAAAAAATACATATACAAAGCGAGTCATTTATAATAAAGACCCTAACGGATTTTTAAACGCAACCCAAAATACATTTTCACAGTTAACTTGACTTTAGTTGTGTATAAATAATTTAAATTTGAATCAAGTAGTTGTTGATATGTCATTCATTAAATTTGACAATATCATCAATACCACTTTTTTTTTCTTTTGAATTCAAAATATACTCAAACGACGAAAAAACTGACATATGGAGAATACTACAAAATGTTGTACCTAACTAAATCTGTACTGTCAATAGTACACTGTAGAATGCCAATTTTCAAAAACTTTATATCTTTGAAAAATTTTAAATAGTTCATCAATTAACTCATAGCGGTATCGTCGAATGTATTTTGGGTTGCATTTGACAATCGGTTAGCCTGAATAAATTTTGTATTTACTACAATACAGGCTGTCCCAAGAGTAATAATAAGCCTGAAATAAGCCTGCGAAGCGTTTTTTAAACATTAAACATCATTCATCATACAAGGTGATTCTTTTAGGACCTACATTGAAAACTTTTTAACTTCTAATGCAGATAGGAATTTGAAATTTTGAACACAACCCAAATCAACCAGTCTGAGTTCAACTAAATTATTTTCAAAATGGCTGAACTTCCGGAACTACGAGAAATTGGCTCCAACTTTGAAATTTTAAATGGTATCCACTTATTTTTATTGCATTTTTGAATTCTCTTCTTTAAACTAAGTAAAATGTACCTAGTTGTTAGTACTTAACTATCATAGTTTTTGACATATGTCAATTTTTTGGTCAAAATTTTCACTTGCAGGGGTTCATTCAAAACATCACAGCTCTTGAACCCTTTGCGATAAGTGAATATTTTTTGTTGCATTCGAAAACCAAAGGTTCGAAAAGTTTTCTAAAATTTTCAAAATTGTCGACTGTCAAATTGCAAGGCTAGTATGATTTTTTGAAAGTGATCATTTTCAAACAGCTTTAACTCAGTTTTTTCAAATGAAATGACTATTTTCTCAACGGCAATCAAAACTACATCAATTTGTAGAAGGACTTTTATCAACATGTCCTATACCTATCTCTTACAGTTTTTGAAATAATCACAAAAAACATGTTATTTTTATAGTTAATCACGTAGGCTTTGGAAAAATACAATAAGATATACTATAATTAATACAGATGTTCGATATGTTTACCATTTTCAAATAGTACAAAACTCTATGGTGAACTGATTTGAGTGGCTTCCATTAGTTCATTTGGTTGAAGATTATTAAATGCCGTCTCAATCCTTGCCTCAATTCTTTGTAATTCCGGATGGGTGTTGTGTAGATTAATAAATCTTTAATTCGTCTTGATCATTTTCCAAAGGCTACGTGATTTACTATAAAAATAAAAAACAAAACCACGTTTTTCGTGATTATTTCAGAAACTGTAAGAGATGAATATAGGACATGTTGATAAAAGTCCTTCTACAAATCGATGTACTTTCGATTGCCGTTGAGAAAATGGGGTCCTCTTATTTGAAAAAACTGAGTTATAGCTGTTTGTTACATATCATTTTCAAAAAATCATATAAGCTTTGCAATTTGGCAGTTGACAATTTTGAAAATTTAGGAAACTCTTCGAACCTTTGGTTATCAAATGCAAGAAAAATTATTTACTTATTGCAAACGGTTCAAGAGCTGTGATTTTTTTAATAAACCTCTGCAAATGAAAATTTTGAGCAAAAAATTGACATATGTCAAAAACTATGACAGATAAGTACTAACAACTAAGTACATTTTACTCAGTTTGGAGAGGAGAATTCAAAAATGCAATAAAAATAATTGGTTACCATTTAACATTTCAAAGTTGGCGCCAATTTCCCGTAGTTCCGAAAGTTCAGCCATTTTGAAAATAATTTAGTTGAACTCAGACTGGTTGATTTGGGTTGTGTACAAAATTTCAAATTTCTATCTGCATTAGAAGTTAAAAAGTTTCTAATATAGGCCCTAAAAGAATCACCTTGTATAATAGCCTGATTGCGTAGAAAATTGTTTATAGGACACAGGGAAATAAAACATTAAATTCGTCGCGACGTTTCGATACGTTAATTGTATCTTCTTCAGGTGAAGAATTCTTCCTTGACTGTGCCATGCTTCCCACGCCCAACCAACAAAAATTCGACGAATTTAATGTTTTGTTTCCCTGTGTCCTAAACCATTGTCTACGCAATCAGGTTATTATTAAACATCATGTCGATGTTTTCGTCAAAATTTTAGTAAAACCTACCAAATTCTCCAGTTTGACTTTTTATAAATCAAAGTTAAAGTGCTGTCTAGTCACCATTTAATAAAACATTAAAACCAAATATTTTAATATCCACGTTATCTTTAAAATGTAATTTTAGTTGCTTTAAAAACATTTTCAGGCCCATTATTACTCGTGGAACACTCTGTATGTTTTTGAAACTTTTACGAAAGCCACAATAAAAGTAATAAAACAGTCTACCTATTTTTCAATGGTATAAGTTTATTTCATCAAATTGAAATTCGAAACATAATAACGGAAACTGTTACGCTGTCTGTAAGTCAACAAATTTTTAATTGCAGTTAAAAACAAAAAGCAATAAAAAAAACTTGAAAAACATTAAAATTTACCATAAAAAAATGTGTTTTATCAATTTTTACATATTATTGCCCATGAATATCTTATAGCAGTATACAACAAGTTGTACTCAGAACGCAAAGTCGCGAACAGAATTTTTGAATTCATTAATGTACTTGGGAGAGTTGAGCGAATCGCAGGGGAACAACAACAAGGTGCCGTTTAATGCTTTTTAGCTAATAACTCAACAACGATATGTGTTACACAAAAATTGTTCTATACAAATGAAAGCTTATAAAATTCTCTAAAAGGTGGTTTCTCGTGTTAAACAAACTATTAGTTAATTAAAAATGAAAATGTTATGTGTACGGCGGCGCTTTCTTCTCTCTATTTCCTAAGCCTTGTGACCTTACCTACGTTTCGTTGTAGAAACTTATTTAGCAAATAAAACCTCAGTAGAAGTAAAAATATTATTCTTTTACCCATTCTAATATGTAATTTTCTTTGAAGCTGAAACTTTTCATGCACTTAACCTCACTTTCTTAATTCTTAGGACTACATGCAAGGTAAGTACCAAAAGACTGCAAAGGCCTATATTAGAATCAGCAATCTACAATTAATAACTCGTTACAATTATCAAACTGGTTTACCTGTTTACTATCTAAAGAGAAAAAGCATTAGACTGTTTTCTTTCAAAATATTAAAATTTTCACAAATTTTTAATTCGTTGTAACTTGTGTTCCATTAAAAATATAAAACTACATAGCGTATTCAAATTTAATGTTTAACGCCTTTTTTTTTCTGTGCACTTTTATTGTGAACTTAGGATTTTTAAGAGCTATATGAGACAATGTGGGGCCAAATAGCTATTAAGATAACAAGAGTTTTATAAACAGATTAAAAAACAAAGTCGTAGTTTAAAGAAATAGTTTAATACACATAAAACTTATGTTGTCTTCAAAAATATTTCCAACACTAATATTGTATCAAGAATTTTACTAAATTCAGAAATTGTTAGGTATAAAAAATTGTCAAAATTGACAAAATGCCAGGATAAGTGTACTTTGTGTAGCTTAAATCCACTATAGAAACAGTATATTAGTGATGAAAAATAGCTTTTAAATAAGTTTACTGAAAGTAGAAGTAGATTAAAAATAATTAATTAATTAAACAGTACCAATTTTTCAAATTTAAACCATTTGAAGTAAATGCGTTTCCTTAAAAAAATAGGACGCCACTGTACAGGAATGTTTAGAGAACATCAATAAGTCATTTTCTAAAAATAAATTAACCTTCATTCAACATTTTCTTCTTTCGCATTTAAAATTTTTGACATTTTTCAAAACGAATCGTTCTAGAATCAATGCCTCATAAAGTTACATATTTAAGTATTTCATTCACATTTTTGGAAAAAACCTTTCTCTCTGAACTGAAAAATTTCCATAAAACCGACGCATCCTCCATACAAATACACGCTACACTCTTTGACATTTCATATGTTGATCATTTCGCATTCTTCAACTTATTGCAAATGCGTTCTCATGTTGCAATTTTTTTGATGCTATTGACCCTTTTTACCACATCGTAGACTGGAAGACGTAATCGAATCAAAGCTACCGAAATATTCACAATTCCTAGGAGTGTTCCATATACCTATATTAAACTTTCACATGTTATCACTGAGTGAAAGTCTCTTATGTACGAATTTGCCCCAAAACATCTCATTATGTAATTTTTCATCACTACTCATGTGCTCAACACATACTTCAAGTTCCCTCATTGGTAAAACACTCTGTATATCTCTACAAAAAACAAGTGGAGTAAAACTCGGTTGAACTTTTTTGGTCGTCGGTGGTGCCAACCGCCAAACCACGTCCAATTAAACTTTTCCTGGCACAAAGAAAGTTTCTTTTTTCGACCTCGGCAAACAATGAAAGTGTTCAAGGGTACATAAATGTCGCTTTTCTGCACAGAACTTCCAATTTGAATGTCTTAATTAATTCAAATTAGTCCAAAAGAAGAGAAAATGATTGTCTGCACCAAAGGTTAAATATTTCACCACCTTATCGAGTGGGGAGTCTCCCAATCAGCCAATTAGAAGAAATAAGTCATCGTGATTTCTTTGACATTCGATGATTGGTTGTGCGACAGGCCGCGAGTTCTTAAATAAGCCACCTCGAAGTGGCCGTGCAGTTAAAGTTCCGTCTCCATAGCTTGCACTTATAGTTTTTATTTATTTTTAATTTAGTTATAGTTCAAACGCAATGAAATTTGCATTAATAACGTTAGTTCTAGTTTCCGCAGCAAGTAAGTACCACTTTCTAATTATTCTCATGAAATTTGTCGCGTAGATATGTGTGTTTCCTGATTATGTCATTTTGGTCAAAATAAATAAATGTCAATGAGAGAAAGTTATTGGTGCACCGGAATTTTTCTTGTTTAAATTTTTTTCAATCGGCGATTTCGGGATGGATACAGGTTTCGTTCATATTACAAAACTTTCAGCCTTTCACTTTCCTTACTGACACGTTGACCGAACTAGTCACATCGTGGAATTTATGATACATTATGAAAACTATTTCGATTTATTATGCTACGCCACTAGGCTTTCCAGTTTCTTATGCAAAAACAATAATTTTGGAAAAGTTTGCGAAATTTGTGATACACTGAATTGAAATAAAAAATAATACGACTGAAATAAAAAGAAAAATTTAATATTCTTGAAAGCTTTTTCAAAGTATTCTTGAAACTGTCGAGGTTACGTGACCTTCTACGTAATTGCGCTGAAAAATTTATTTACTATTTCCTATTATAAAATTGCTACATAAAACTTGAAATTGCATCAATAAGATTTAATTAAATTAATTTTCCACAGTCTATTTTTGTATCACAAAAATCCCGCAGCTTATACAAATTGTTCGAAAACTAATTGTCAAATACTAATACACAATAACGAGTCAAAATGTTATAAAAATCGTATTCAAAATGTTAGGTACAATTTAATTTTTATTTGATACATATTTTTTTTTAATCAAAATATAGTTTACCGCATTTATTGTCAAACATTCTGTTTAAAAGTAACATTATTTGACAGGAACAAAAACATTCTTTGTTATTACTCTTCAATTTTGTTTTAAAATTTTGTATGATAAGTGTACTGTTTGCTTTAAACGACTTCAAAGACAAAACAAAAAATATAATTGCCTTAAATCTTAAAAAAATGTAATAAGTTTCTTATTAGAATGGTTGTAATCTTATAAAAAAGTTGTAATACTGTAAAAAAAAACGTACTTTTAGCATTTTGTCAATTTTGACTTTATTTTGGTAATTTTTTATAACAATTTCTGAAATTAGTAAAATTTCTGATGCAATATTAGTATTAGAAAAAAATTTGAAGACAACACAAGTTTTACAGTTTAAAACTCTTCTGGAATTAATAGCTTAAGATTTAAAATCTCTTTTATAAAACCATAATTTATATCATGCTTTACTAAACAATTTTTCTTATTTTTTTATTTTGTACGTTTTCATTGTAGCGAAAACAATAATTCCGAATATTCGAAGTTCTACTGTAATGTGAGCTTCTAAACAAAATATTTTGAAACATTTATAAAATAAAATATGTAGTTAAAAAATACAATCCTACAATGTCCCAAAATTCAGTGCTCATAAACTCTATTGCTGTAACTGCCAAAAAATATGTATTTTTTAACTAATCACAAGTCATTACACAATCTAATACTAAAACATCAGACAATAATCACTTTGATTCCTTTTAATTTTTTTCTCTGAAATTCTTGTAAAAATACCAACTTGAACACAAAAAGCCATTAAAAAACAAATATTTTATTCTGAAAAAATCTTGTAACAGATACTTTATAAATTATAAAATTCGTTTAATTTCAACTTTGCAATATTGATATTTTGTTTAAATTTAATCATGTGTAATGTCCATATTCATAAAAATATCAGTGTTTATAATTATGTTTATAAAAATATATCGTAACTTTACACGCTGTTCGATGTAAATCACCTGTATATTGTCAGACCAATCAACGCAAGTATCATTAAAAATATTGTAAAAACGATTTTCAGGGAAATAAAATGCAGATTGTTTAAATTTTTAACATTGTTCGAAATTATACTCAAGACAATCATTTCATATAGTCGAGGTTCCACTATATGAGTATTTTTAAATTTCAATACCCAACGATATTTTGAAAAATTTTCAACAAAAAAATTAAATTTATTGAAAACATAAAACAACTTGCTAAATTAAATAACTATTAAACTTTTTTTTTAATTAACACAGGACAAAGCCCGTAATAGAAAAGACTTTTTTTGAAAACCGATAAAAATAATTATTACCTTTTTATTTTTCTGAAATTCTTTAAAAAACATTAACTTAGAATCTTAAATTTCAAGCGAATAAATAAATTTGAATACTGAATGAATCTTACGTATATTATATGTATTTTTAAAGCAAATGCAAATATTTTATCGATTTTATTTTAATAATAATAATTACTTAGAGTTCCAATTTAAAAACATATAAATCAGTTAACTTAAGACGATTTTTTTTTAAATATTCTCAAATTATCGCAAAAGCATTAATTGGAGACCAGAATAAAAAACTAAAGTTCTGAAAAAGGGCAATAACTATCAAAAATTTCGAAAAGCCAAAAACATTTTTCAATATCAAGAAACCTATCATCTTTCCCTTCCTAAAAATAAAATTAAATAATTTTTAAAGCATTTATAGCAATGAATTCTTTCATTTATTATTTTCGTAAAAATATAATTCAAAAAAATTTCCATAAAATGTAAAAAAAAACAAATATTTTCTTTAAAAATTAATCTCTCACTTTACCAGAAATGTGATTTCTTCAATTCTCGAGGTTACCCCAATCTCCCATTTGACCTTCCAACGACTTTACAAATTAGCATATTGTTTGCACAAACATTTCTCCCAGGTGTCATTGACATTGTCGCAATGTCTTATCACTTTCAGACGCCCAATTTAAATGCCCCCCAAAAGACGGCCAATACGAGGACTCTCGACAATGTGACAAATACTACGAGTGTGAAGACGGCGTCCCAAAAGAAAAACTTTGCCCAGATGGCTTAGTTTTCGACCCACTAATCCGAAAAATCAACAAATGTGACCAACCTTTCAATGTCGACTGTGGTGATCGTACTGAACTTCGTAAGACCGAGAAAATAAGTGTTTTATTGTGATTTGTTTTTATAATTTTTTAAATCTAGAACCTCCAAAACCCAACAACTACTGCCCACGACGCAACGGTTTCTTCGCCCATCCTGACCCAGCAGTGTGCAACAAATTCTATAATTGCATTGAAGGCGAACACACGGAAATTACTTGCACTGCAGGACTCCATTTTGATGAGTTTACCGGAACTTGCGTTTGGCCTGATTCAGCAGGACGTCAAGGATGCAACAAAGATATTACAAGTGATCTTTCAAACCTTCTCAAAATTTCCACTTAATGACATTTTTGGTGTTTAGATAAATTGAAAGACGGTTTTGAGTGCCCCAACCAAGGCCAAACCGATGCCAATGGCCAACTCGTTGTCCACCCCAAATACGCCCACCCCACCGATTGTCAAAGATTCTACGTGTGTCTGAATGGCCAAGAACCCAGAGATCTGGGTTGTCAAGTCGGTGAGGTCTACAATGAGGAAACTCAGAGGTGTGATGCTCCAGAAAATGTACCTGGATGGTAAGTTTTTTGATTTGAAAAGTGTAAGAAATTCATTTTTGTCTTTTAATTTTAGTGAGGATTGGTACAAAGACGAACCTGCTGCAGCTAAACCATCCAAGAAGGTCTAAGTTGGCTGGCATTTCACATATTACCACAAAGACTTTTAGATATTATTTTCTTGTTTTTTGTATGGTCACGTGTAACATATTGTCAAATGAGGTGTTGTTAAGAATTGTACGTGTAAAGCAAAAATAAATTAATCCTGATTTTTTACTTTGTGTTTAATTGTTAATTTATATTTTCTTTAAATAGAAAAGATCAAAAATGTAATAATAGAACTTTATTGATACAAACATTAATATTTTTTTAATCATAATCTACACAGATTTTTATTTAAAATTTAGAGACAATTACTTTTTTTGATTCAAAAACTAAAATTCCACAGGTAGGTAGAAATTGTTAGCCGAATTATCGTTTGCACTTTTCAGTGTAGGAAAATATTAGTTTTACACTTTTTGATGATTCATAAATAATACAAGCGCACAACTAGGGAAAATTTCTTTTTTCTACTATGGAAAGAGCAAAAGATCAAGCATAATTCAACTATTTAAGCATCATAAATACTTGTAAATTTTAGATAAAAAAAGTTTTTTTATATGCGCTCCCGAAAATAGCTTTTAGAGACTCATATTTGAGTTCCTTAAATGAGTCTTTTTCGAACTCAATAAAATAGTAGGTAAATGGTTATTCTAGGTACTCAGCACCCAAAATACAGTTTTTCCGGACAAAAAAAACAATTTTTTTAATTAATAAGAGGTGTAAATTCGTTTTTTGGGAGGTTTAACAAAAAATGTTGTTTGTAACATGTTGTATCTAAAACGTTTTCGCGGAGTCATCTGCTAAACAGGAACGATTCATCGGCAAAAACTGTACTTTAGGTACTTGTAAGAAAAATAACTCTTTCCGAATATCTATTCTTCATATTGCTTTTATTTTGAACCATTCATTTTTAAACTAATTAAAGTAATATAACTTAAAATTTTCACAAAATTTAAAGTTTTGCTTGTTTTGCATCTCATTGAAAATTTTTGACAAAAGCAAATTTGCTCTGCGTTTCATTTTTAATTTTATCTTTCTTTTTGTTTGATGTGTGTCACAATTAATCTTTAGAAAGATTATTTTATGATAGCACATAATCAAAAAAACGCAAAATCACTTTAGTGTTTCTATTTTTAGTTTTCCTTGAGAAATAGTATTGTGCTCTTAAACAAAATGTAAATAATTTGTTTAATAAAAAAATCAACAAATAAATAACATTAGTTGTCATTAAAAACACAATTATTATGTGTAATATCTACTTATAACAATTTATGTAATTATTTTTTAACTTTATTTCAAGCGATAGTTTTACTTCATGTTTTACACTATTTGGAGAAAAAAAATAAAGCTGCATATAGCAGTGACATTATAAAATTGTGCAACTCACAATTTCTGAGTATTTTAATCGTAGATTCAACTTATGACAATATTTGAAATTAAACTTAAGTATCATATACAGGCTGTTCTAAAAACAAACAGGAGAGAAAAAACCCTAACTTCGGTGTTGTCAATAGAGATAGTTGAAATGCTAACTTGAATTTTTCCTTTTATGATCTTCTGTATGATTTAACAAATTCTGTCTTGAATTAAAAACAATTTGAGCTAAATTTTTGTTCAATTTCTAGAAATCGAATAACCTTAAAATTTTAGTGAAACTAGAATAAAGATAACTAGATACATAACTACTAACAAATATTATAAATTGAAAAATACAAAATTCAAGTAAAAAATTGTAGACATGGAGTACTTTTGATCAAATAGTTTTTTGTTTGTTGAGATAATATCATTAACAAACTATGATGATAACTGTTCAAGGTTAGACAAGAACATATTAACACAAAACATTACCAGTGAAATAGAGCGAGAAAATAACAGACATTTGGTAAAAAAATTAAGTTTAATAACGTAGCAAGAATAATTATTATTGTAATGTTTTTGCAAAAATTATTTGATAGTAACTCAGACCTTATCTTAGGCACTCCAGATCCACCTGCAAACATCATTCAAAATAAAAAGTCATTTCAATGTATACATAAGTGTCAAAATCACAGTAAGCCAAATATTTTTTGTAACAAGCATATTGGCAGTAACTCCTCGAGCTGCCTTTCTAGGATTGTTGTATTTAGAAGTCATGCTACTTGGTGATGCAAACAGAAGTAAATTTTTCGTTTGCATTTTTGGTAAATCATTGACATTTTTTTGAGACCCGAGTTTGTATACCTGTATTTACCTTAAATACCAGAAAAAAAACGTAAATCAAGAAAATGTATTTTGATCTGTATCTCCGTATTCCCCACTTAAGTTTGTTTAAAATTTGTCAGTGTCATGCTATGACATCGAATGAATCGAGAAAATAATTGTATATAAAAATGTTCACTCTTTACTTAATCTAGAGTAATCGAGCCATGTTTGTTTCTAATTCTTTGCTTGGCGATTTTATCGCTGTACTCATAGCTGTTGGAGTACTTATAACACTTTATTTCAAATGGACTTACATATTATACAGTACTAGACATACATATACAGGCTGTTCGGACTAAGTCGCCCCGGCCGATAATACCTAAACTTACTTTTTTTTTTCAAAAACTAAATTTTCAAATAATACTATTCATTCATGGCTTTTTTAGAGAATGGATCAAATTTTTTTAGCACATCCTGTGTAGCTGGAAATGCTACCAAATTTAGTTTTTCAAATGGAACACCTATGTTTTTTCCCTCCAAACAATAATAATTGACATGAAAAATACGGTAAACCACTATTTATTACATTTTACTTGACGCAATGCACTCAGAAAACAATTTAAATTTTAGAATTTTATTGAAAATTTTGCAACGTAGGCCGATTTTACTTGTCAAGGTATTCATGCAAAAAGCAATATGCTTGGATACCGTTTAATTGTTAGTTTGACAAAGAATAATTTGTCAATAAATCTTATTAAGATCTTTAATAATGCATGATATTAATTACGACGAATTGGTATATCAGCTTGAAGTGTTTTTTAAATGCAATAAAAATAGAGCGGAAGCTGGAAGACAGTATAGAGAAAAATACTCAAATATAGTTTACCCAAATCGTTGGAAATTAGTCGAATTGAAAAACAACTGAGACGAATAAGTTAGCTGCTTAAAACTAAAAAACCTGTGGTTCTTAGGGAAGAACAAGAAAATAGAAATCTGAATGTTCTGTTATCAGTCGAAGAAAATCCAAGAGTTTCCATAAGAGAACTTGCTCATCATAACTGACAAATTAGATTTGTCAAACCAACAATTAAACTGTATCCAAGCATTTTTTTATTCACACCTTTCTTTTAAAATTAAAAATCAGGCTACGCGACCAATTTCCTTATAAAATTCTAAGATTTAAGATGTTTTCTGATTGCAATGTGTTACGCAAAATGTAATAAATAGTGGTTTACCGTATCTTTCATGTCAATTATTATTGTTTGGAAGAAAAAAAAAACATAGGTGTTCCATTTGAAAAACTAAATTTGGTAGCATTCCCGGCAACACCGGATGTGCTAAAAAAATTTGATACATTTATTAAGAAAGCTATGAATGAATATTATTACTTAAATATTTACTTTTTGAAAAAAAGAAGTAAGTTTAGGTGTAATCAGCCGGGGCGACTTGGACCGAACACCCTGTACAAGTTTAATAACTCACAAGTTTACGAACTGGTAAAACATATTAATTAAAAAAAAGTAGGTAACGTTTGTTTAAAATTGCTGTAGATTTATCTGTCATAAACAATAAAGTCTCTTTACTATAAGAAATAAAAGTATGTACAAATTTTGATGTAAATTGTGTAAGAAAATTAATTATCAAATTGATGATTCAAATTACAGTAAAGCAATTTTTGTCAGCACTTTGTTGAAATTGCAACCAAAATTATTGTTTTGGTGTGATTATTACAATTAAAAAAAAATTAAACTATTTCGACAAATTGTAAAAAAGCTGCCTCAAGAACTAAGACTCACTCATTTTTAGTGCAAACACATGATTAAAAAATTGTGCAACTCACAATTCAAAGTAAAATATTAATCCTAGATTCAACTTTTGACGACATTTAGCTTGAAAGTAATTATAATTTGCATATACAGAGTGTTCTAAGAACAACTAAAAAGTAGTAGTTTTTAATGTTTTTCGACCTTGTATTTTCTGGATATCCAGTATTTATAGTATGTATGTTAATCTATTAGAAATCTTTTACTGTACTTTTGCAAATTATACCAAATGAATAAAAAGTATAGAACCAAACATTTTTTGCTTAAACTATTTATTTTTTGTAAAAACTAATTGATGAATAAAAAAGTACTATAAAAATGTGATGTTTTATGAAAAATAAAAATGTTCGAATTTTTTGTATATTTTTGAGTTATACATTTTTTTATTTTTTTTAAATGGCAAACTTTTTTTTACATAAAATCGAATAACTTAAAAACAAAACAAAATTTCGTTCTCAAAATACAAACACATTTTTTATATTAGTTTAATTTATATTATTATTTTCTGGAGGCAAATGATTAAAAAAAATCGCTTGGTTCCATACTTTATATTCACCCTGTATGTCTTCAGTTAAAAATAAGGTGAGTTAAATTGTTGTTCAATTCATAGAGATGAGAATAAAATAATTTTAAAATTTTAGCTTAAACTGGACTAAAAATAGTGAAAATTCTATATGTTAGTGACAAACTCAATAAGCTTTAGCTGGTAACCATAGAAGTTTATGTAATGAAAAATAAATAATTTAACTGAAACATCTTTCACTGAAGTCTCGTGCAACTCCCCTTAACACACCCTCAAGCTCCAAAGAACCTCACCTCATATCAAGAGAACAACCCTCAAAATTGTCTCATCAAGATCCTACAAAAGATAGGATTTTTCACTTTTTTAATTGTTACCTCGATCGTAACACTATACTAATAAATAAAATGCATTTCTAGACTCACAATATAAAAAATAAGCAAGTAAAATGTATTTTTGATAAATTATTTTTTTATTTGATTGTTCAGGTAACTTTATTTGTTTAGTACTAAAAATTTTAATTTATAACAGTTGAAGTTTAGACAAGAACAAGAACATTTTAACACAACAATACTAGTTAAATATGGCGAGAAAATACGGGACATTTGAAATAAATTTTGAAGTGTTGAAAATGTGTTCAGAAGTATAGAATAAGATATAATTTTGCTTTTTTTTAACCATTATTAAATATTTATTAGTGTTTGCGACGTCTGCGCAATTATTTTTATATTTTTGCAAAGATTATATATTTTTTTATTATATTTATTATATTTAAATCACACCTTATCTCAAACACACAAAATCCACCTGCAATCGACATAAGAAGTAGTTACTTAGGTTGGTTTTGAGTAAATATGTAGACTGACAAAATATACAGAATATGTAATTTAATATACCTATTTACACAAATTTCAAAAACACATTACAGTTGCTTAATTTTTTTTTCCAACTATAACAATAATCCATAAAAAAAGAAAAAAATGTTCCGCCCATTTTAAATTATTAGCAACTAGCAAACCAATCGTAGCTAAGCTCAAAAAGAAAAAATTACAACTGAACAATTTTTGAAGTAATTTTTGTTAAAAATTCTACTTCTGTACAATATAATGTATATACTAAGTTCTATTACGAAGAACTTTGAAATGGCTAAAAAAAACACCAGATTTAGATTTAAACTTTAATTTCAACTCAGTTTCAACGTGACATTGCAAAAATGTAACAGTGTGACTTACGCTGCTTTTGATTACTGTTTTTCATTGGTATAACCAAATAAGGGCGGGGCATTGATCAAGTTACATTTTAACGACTAAAACTATATTATTTCTATTGAGTGTTATTAAATGAAAAGAAAACGTTATCTCCGTATTTAGACCACTTATCTTTGTTTATAATATTTTCAGTATCAAAGCATAGACAAACAAAACAATAGTATATAAATTTGTTCACTCGTTATTTATTTTAATCTAGTGTAATCAAGCCATGTTTGTTGCTAACTCCTTGCTTGGCGATCTCATCGCTGTATTCATAACTGTTGGAGTGCTTATAACCCTTTATTTCAAATGGACATACCAATACTGGGCTCGCCGAAACGTCCCTCAACTCGAACCGCGAATACCCTTCGGTAACATCACTGAATCAATGAGAGGGCGAGAATTCGTCGGTGTCACCTTCAAGAAAATCTACCAAAAAATGAAAAGCCAGAAATATCGACATGGAGGCATTTACATTTTCACTCAACCATCGTATTTTCCCATCGACTTGGATTACATTCGTAACATTTTAACAAAGGATTTCCAATATTTTGTCGACCGGCCCTTTTATGTCAATGAGAAGGACCCACTCCAAGCCCATCTTTTGAATCTGAGTGGCACTAGATGGCGAAATATGAGGTCAAAATTGACCCCGACTTTTACCTCTGGTAAGATGAAAATGATGTTCCAGATAATGGCTGAAAGTCAGAGTGATTTATTTAGAAGAACGGACAAAGAAGTAAAATCACTTGAACCGATAAATATCAAAGAAATTTTGGCCTGTTTCACGACGAATATCATTGGATCTTGTGCGTTTGGACTCGACTGTAAGGCTCTGGAAGATGAAAATTCGCCGTTTAGGGAGTTTGGAAAAAGAATATTCAAGACGACAGTTTTCCAGCGTTTCAAACGCACTTTTGCGGCGACTTTTCCCGACTTTGCTCGATTTCTCCGACTGTCGAGTGGTCGGAAAGAAAATGCGAAGTTTATCATGGACATGGTGGAAAGCACAATTGACTATCGCGAAAAAAATAATTATTCGAGAAATGATTTTATGCAACTAATGATCGATTTGAAGAACAATAAACCGAAAGGTGACCATGACGGCAAACCCTTGACTCTTGACGAAGTTGCATCTCAAGCAATAGTCTTCTTCGCTGCTGGATTTGAAACATCGTCAACTCTTATGACTTTTGCCTTCTACGAACTTGCCAAAAACCCTGACATCCAAACTAAGTTGAGAGAAGAAATTAACTCAGTTTTGGCCAAATACAATAATGAAATAAGTTATGACGCCATCCAAGATATGAAATATTTAAACCAAGTGGTTGATGAAACGTTAAGATTGCATCCTCCAGCAGCTCAAACCAGCCGAAGATGCATCAAAGATTACAAAATACCAGACCAAGATGTTGTGATTAAAAAAGGTACAAGTGTTACAATTTCAATTTTGGGAATTCATCACGACCCAGAATATTATCCTGACCCGGAAAAATTCGACCCGGAACGATTTACTGAAGAGAATAAGAGCTTGAGGCATAACTATGCCTTTTTGCCTTTTGGTGAAGGTCCCCGGAATTGTATTGGTAAGTCATTTCTTGGTGTTTTAGAATTTGGGATTAATTTGTGTTTTAGGAATGCGTTTTGGCCTGTTGCAATCAAAGATGGGTTTGGTTGCGTTGATCAAAAATTATAAATTTACGGTGAATAAGAAGACCAAAGAGCCAATTACTTATCAACCGGCACATGTCGTTCTCGCTGCTCAGGGAGAAATCTGGCTCAATGCTCAAAAAATATAATATTTTTTAATTAAAACACTAATAGATAGTTATTTAAAACAAAGAAGATTAAAAAACATGAATTACCTACCTCGTTAAAATTTTTTAAATAGAAAATTTATGTAATATCGGTTTCTAATTGCTAAACGAAAATTATAAAATAGGTTGTAAAATTGATCTGCTAATCATACTAGTCACTTACCTATCTTTTACAAAAAAGTTAAAACGATTTAAATTCAATAAAAGCACTGGATGTAATACCTGTTCAAAATTGTTGAGAATTGATATGCCAGACATAAAAACTTAGATTTTCTTACAATGCAATCATATTTAATACTTGTTTAAAATAGCAGTGAATTTTTTTTACAATAAGTTCATAAAAACATATTATCTGTTTTGAATTGCACTTGAATATTTAAACATTCACAAACACCTATTCAAAATTGTAGTAGATTTAGAACTGTAGATTTAAATTACAAGTTTAGTGTACATATAATGTATAATAATATTAATAAAAAATGTATGTAGTATCTATTTAAAAATTGCTGTAGAGTGTATGTAGACTAATTCCTCAAAGACGCTTAAAAACTTAATTTATTTACAACAGTTGACAAAAATTTGAAAAAATTGTAACACAGAATCAACAATAAATGTAATACTTGTCTAAAATTGCTGAAAGATATGCCAGAAATGCCTAAAAAGTTAAACAAACTAAAACTTTACGTTTCTTTGATTTTCTTTTTTAATTTTTTTGTGGATAAAATTTTTACTGATTTTTTGGTAAGGACGCATTTTAAATAGTTAATGTAAATAAGAGACAATGAGAATATGTGGTGAAATCTTTTTTAAAGTTTATTATGAAATAAGTAAATTCATAGAACAAAAACTTCTTTTTTCTAGTATTTAAAGTAAGATATCAATTTGTCTGTTGTTACCAGAATTTATATAGGTGTTCCAGAGATCCGTATTTCTTCGATTACTCTGACAGTAAAGAAGATAACAAAATGCTGTTTCTTTTGGACGATAGACATTATATTTTTCTAAGATCCAAAAATATTTTCGTCATTCTACGTGATAATAGAATGGCGCAACAAAGTTATATTTTTTATGGAACATCCGGTATATTATGTGCTTATTTAAAAGAGTTTTTAATTCAAAGAAAATCCATATTAGGTTTTATGGATCTATCATGGACCGTTTATGAGCAATTTATGGACAAAAAATTAAACTGCCAATGTGATGAAATTTAAAACCCAAAGAAAAATTATTAAGTCCAAAATCAAGAGAAAAATAAACTTTTCTTTTCAATAAATCAGAATAAAGCATTTTTAATTTCAGATTTGTTCGTTTCAGGTGAAGCAAAAAATGTTTTCCTTTTGCAGTTTTGGGTAAAACCAAAAAAAAAAACTGTATAATAAATAGTACATAAATTATAAAAAATAACAATTATTTTAATATTTTATTACAAAACTAAATGCAATCAGAAAATTAAATAGATGAATTTTTCAATATGTCACTAAGATTGTAAACTTCAATTTTCAACATTAATAAAAATTTCAATCTTAATGTTTTAATGTTACTAATAAGATAACAAAACTTCAGGAATGGTGTTCAACTTGCACACATATTTCTTATTCACTTACAAACTATTTCATCCATTAAAAAAAATTAGAAGCAAGGTTAATAACTTTTCTCGCTTGTGCTACCGTTAAAATTCCCGTTGAGGTTAAACACAGTTAATTGAAATAAAGTAATAAAGATCAATGCAATTTATTATTGTAAATCCCCATCTCTCTTACAAGCGGTGGGTGAAGAAACTAAGAAGGAGGTAGGTACAGCTCGAAAGAATATTACCAAAGCCCACACCTTTCTAAAGGGTGCGACTTTCTTCAGTCTGTAGAGTGTAGAGCACACTAAAATTTCAATAGTAGAGAAATGAAGACCGTAACTGTCGTACTTCTGATATTCGCAACGGGTGAGTTATTGTTTACTTTATTTTGTGACAAAAAAAGTAATTTCATGCCCCAATTAATGCTTTCTACAACAAAAATAATAAACTTGCATTAATTGTTTTTTTTAACTAACATTTTATTGAAACATCTCAACAAAACTGATTTAACTTGTTTGATTGATTTTTAATTATTTGGATTAAATAACGGTGTAGAAGTTATTTTCGAGCATAATTTCAACTGTTAGGTAACTGCTCTCTTTTAAATTAATGTGTTGATACTGCGGTAACTGGTGTGTAACTAAATTTATGTCGAAAGTTGATATAAAGCTTTAAGGAAGTAGAGTTAAGGTTATGTTTACGTGCGTAATGTTCTATTATAAAAAATTGGATAAATTATTTCAATAAAAACATTTTATTTAAATACATAATATGTAACCACAATTTTTTCTTTTATTTAAGCACAATCTTGTTATGCAAGCAAATTTATTTATACAGGCTGATTTAAAATTACAGAAACAGAAGATACAAGTCATTTCACACATTTCATACATTTATTATTCAGTGTTTCCATTTCGAATTCAAAATCACAAACCACTTTGACCACAAATTAAATAAAAAATAAAGTCAGTGCTGCAAATTATGCGCAGATGTGGTTAATTCACCACCACGAATAAACAATACTTTTTTTTTGAGATTTTATATAAACTTCAGGTATGTTTGTTTATAGTCTATTTTTTGTAACATCTAATGAAGTTACAAAAATAAACAGAATAGGTAAATTGTAAATATATGTGCTTTATGACATTTATTCTGTGATTTAATATTTTTTTTAAACGAGTTATAAATAATCAAAACTATTGTTGGTGTTTTACAAACGACCTACCAATGGTAATATTTACGTTAGTAACAATGAATTAAAAATAAGTGTTTCTTATACCATTTTTTTTTCAATTTTAGACCCCATAATAAAATAATGCATTATTCAGACATAGACAATTTGTTTTTTATAATATATTAAAAGTTGTCACTTTTGGGATACGCTGTGTAATAAAAGCAAAAGCAACACGTCGTTCAGCTATTTATACAGATATCAGAATTTTTGCTTTCTTTACAAATTATTATAAATTCTTCTGTCCTAATAGTTACTTAATGAGTTATAATTATAAAACCACTTACTTATTTATGCAGCAATATTTCTAAAAAGTGTGATCTACTTAAGTCTGAAATAACTCATGAAATATTTTACGACGCTTCAAAGCTAA
>NW_025401050.1:4788981-4794694 GCF_015345945.1 Tribolium madens | reverse complement strand
AAAAATTAATGGACACATTTGGTTTAATTTTGTCTTTTATGAAACAAGATTTTCAAGAGTTTGTACAGATAAACGTACTAAGAGTGAAAAATTACTTAAAAAGCTAACATCAGTTTTGATTTAAAGTTTATATTCTAAAAATAGCATTTTTTAAGTCAGTCAACAACACAATAGTAAGTATAAGTACCTAATACTTTGTAATTTAATAAAGCTTCAAATCGAAGAGCTTTAACATTAGAACTTAAAAATAATTTTAATTAAAATAGAATTTTTCAAGTAATTGGGCAAAATTTTTAGGGTCTTTTGCCCAGTTCAAATGCCCTGACAGAACCGGATTCTTCCCCGACCCCGTCCAATGCGACCTCTACTACGTCTGTTCCAAAGGTGAATACGAGGAAAAACTGTGCCCTGATGGCCTAGTCTTCGACGCAAGAGACCCCAATCACGAAAGATGCGATATACCAGCGAATGTAGACTGTGATGAGCGAACCGAATTGCGTAAGTGACATTTTAATGACTTTAGACCAGATTTTGCCACTTATATAAGTGAAGAATCCACTGATACACTTTCTAAATTTTTCAAAATCTGACCTTTGTAAAAAAAGTGCAATATAAATCCAAAATTTGTCTTTTTCCGTGACTAGCTGAGATGTTACATAATCTTGCATAATTTTTAGAGGAGCCTCATCCCAGCCCCGGGTGCCCCCGCGCCAACGGTTACTACCGGCACTCCGACCCCCTCGCTTGTGACAAATTTTTCAATTGTGTAAATGGGGTCCCCCATGAGCTCCCCTGTCCCCCAGGACTAATTTACGACGATACTGCTAGTACTTGTGCTTGGCCTGATGACAGTCACCGAAAAGACTGTACAAATGCGACACGGGGTAATCACAATTGAATTTTTTCACTTAAATTATATAAAATGTGTTTAGATAAATTGGACGATGGTTTCACTTGTCCTCATGAAGAGATTTTGGGGCCTGGCGGTCGCAAATTGCCCCATCCTACTTTTGCCCATCCTGAGGATTGTGGCAAGTTTTATATTTGTAGAAATGGAGTGCAGCCCCAAAAAGGACATTGCACCAAAGGGTTGGTTTATAATGAAGAGACCTTCACCTGTGATGATCCGAAAAATGTACCAGGATGGTAAGTGATGGGTGAGGTGGTTTCATTTATTTATCGGTTTATTTTTAGTGAGGATTATTATGAGAAAGCTGAGAAATCAAAGACTAAGAAAGCATAAACACTAGTTAAGAAAAAATCTACATTTTTGTATTGTTTGTACTTGTAGAACACTATTTTTAAGTAAACGGAGGTGACTGATGAAAATATACAGTTCCAAAATTGAGTGTTTTTTATTCTTTTCTGCAAAAACTAGAATAAATGAAAACTACCTACCAGGTGAATAAAAATATGGAATTAAATGTTTTTTGCAAAACTGTTTATTTTCTGAAAAACCTTATTGATGAGTGATAAAGTACTACAAAAATGTAAGAATAAAATTTTTCGAAATTGTCTTTTATTTTTGAGTCAATTTTGAGTTAATTTGAGTTAATTTATATTAACTATTATTTTCTGAAGACAAATAATTTTAAAAAAATTGCTTGGTTCCATACTTTATATTCACCCAGTATACCACCAAAAACAAAAAGTACATAAAACATTTTCAATATGGCATTAGAGGTTTAATAAATAAAACTTGGACCATTCTGTATTATACCGCTACGTTATCAACTAACAAAAAATAAAATATTATGCGGTTTATGTATACTCTTGTGAGATTTTCAAGTTTTTACCCAAAATTTAAAAAGAGAAACGGTAAAATTGATAAAAAACTAAAAGTATGTGCAAATATTTTAACAGATAATAAGCTCAAAAAAGTCAAAATAACTCAACTTGCCTTATCCAAATGTTTATAGTTTTTGAGATACACAGGATTTTGTTCGTCGAATAAATTTAAAGTTGGAGTGCAGTATTTTACTTCACTAACTCAATTTGTAAACAAATATGATCTCTGAAGTTAGCTCTTTAAAATCTGTTGAACTGTTTAAAAAAAAATTAGCTAGAATTAGTAAAAACAGGCATACAAATGTCTCCTCATTGATTATTTTGTTGAAGATACTACCGAATTTCTTTAGGTACCTCAAATGATACCGATATTAGCAATCTAAACTTTGAGATAAGATTTTCAAAGAGTTTAAACTATGTTTATATTACATTTTTCTGAAAATTCTACCGACGCCAAAGTGAAGGTTGCACCCTCTACCTATATCTCAGAAAACATTTGGATAAGGGAAGTTGAGTTATTTTGATTTTTTTTACTCTACTATCACCTATTAAGAAGAAAAAAAAATTAAAAATTAAAGTATGAGGTAATTGATATCACCAAAATTAAAAATTACATCAGTACTATTTTAAACATTAAAAAATGTTTCTTCTCATATTTCTGAAACGACTATTATTGGCTATGTAATTTATACTATACTAACTATAATTATACTATAATCTACAAAAAATAAAATAAAAAAGTAACAAAAGTTATAATCCAAGCCTTGTTGGTCTATTGGTTGTTAAATATTTTACCAAACCCTGTTTATAGAAGTTGTCCCAAATGTCAATGTGTTAGAAAAGTACAGATTTAAGTCAATCTCTTAACTCAATGCTCAGAGTATAATTACAATAATAACATATAAAGATATATAACATATAAAGATTTAAATAGGTACTTAAAATGTTAATAAATAAATAAAATTGCTTAAAGTATGAAAAAAACTAACTCCACAATAACTGACACAGAAATGGACCACTAATAATTATGGTTACAAGACCTGTTTAAAAACTATTAAATCTAACAATCTATTATACAAGAAGGAAATCATATTGAAAGAACCCAACTAGAGTAGAATATTTTTATTCTTTGTAATATATTTTAATTCTATTTTAATTTATTGTTTCCTAATGCTAAAATTCAAATTATGACAAGGTTTTTAACCTTTTACCTTCAAAATTTAAAGACTAATTAAATGTCAGAATACACAAATTCAATTATTCTGTGACATTTCGGTACCGGTTTAAAAAGCTAGTCCCAATGTACCCTAAAGAATAGGCTAACATTATTGAATTAAAAATGACACACTTTACGAAATCGTTGGTCAGTTTTAAGTGATTTTGTTAGAAAATAGTTGAGGATTTTTGTTTATTTAGCCACAGTTTGTTTCTCTCGCCTTTGTTTAACCATGTCAAAAATTTCTATAAAAACCCACTTTCTTAAGTTTCTCTCAACTCATTTAATCGATTAGTTAATGAATGAATTGATCTTTCACAGACTCAAAAATTTTCTCAATTTTCCTCACTTTTACTTTTACCAAATCGGCGACCTCGAAATTTTTAAACCACCTAACGACTTAAGTGCTAACCGTTTTACGACTTTCACTGCTCCCGTTCATAATCTGTTACACAATGAATTAATTACGTGTGTACAGTAGACGCATGAAATAACGTACACCATATTTTTTCTTTTCGAAAAAAATGTGCTCCACATCGGGCTGATATCGTGGCCACGCGACTGGATATATCACCAATCGAAATGAAATACCACAGGTGAATGGTTGGACTTCTTGTGTGCGGCAAACCGAACATTTTTGTAGTATAGAAAGTGTTGTGGTACGAATTCGCTGCTGTTCTTGCCAGTTATCAAGGATAAGGCAACATGAGAGTGTTTCTGTTCGTCGCAATTTCCATACTGTCAGGTATGTAACATATTGACTATTTTTCAACCAAGTTTTTAGTCTCAAAATCGGTCATTTCGCGACCAAAACACTTCTAGAAGCTAGTGAAAGTGGTACAGACATCTTACACAACTCGAGTTAAAAAATTCAAAAACAAAAAACTAAAATTTTGAAAACTAGGGACAATGGTGACCTCTGTGGTACTGTTGTTCACCTTCCTGACAGCAAAAAAAATATTTCCGCGTCTTTTACAAAACGACTCGACAGCTGGACCAAATGACCCACTTAATTAATTAACATAAATAATAAAATTGTGTACAGCTGAGGGCAAAACTAATGCGAAATTTCAACTCTCGCTAATCATGTATAAAAATTCGCAAATGGCACGTGTGGTCCTTGTCTTACTTTAATTAGCACTTTTTTTCACTTTCCTTTTCTACGCAATATTTGTTTTATAATTTCCTGGTTTAGTCAACGGAGGAGTGGTCCTGCAGGATGCCCCCAGTTGTCCTGAACAACACGGAGTCCAAGCCTATGCCCACCCCGAGTCCTGCAATCTCTTCTTTTTGTGCACTAATGGTACTCTGACTGTCGAACAGTGCGAAAATGGTTTGCTCTTCGATGGTAAAGGGGCCGTGCACCACCACTGCAACTACCACTGGGCTGTAGAATGTGGACATCGCAAAGCTGATTGTATGTTTAAATTTTTGGAAAATTCTGGAAGATTTAGTACTTTTTTGCAGTGACGCCGATTAGTACTCCCGGTTGTGAGTACCAATTTGGGATCTACGAGGAAAGTCACGGCTGCTCGACTCATTATATCAAGTGTGCCCATGGTGAACCCATCCCACAGGAGTGTGAACCAGGGTTGGTTTATGATGAGAGAATCCATGGGTGTAATTGGCCTGATCTTAAGCTGGAAGTCTGCAATCCGGAAGGTATATTTTCTGTTTATTGTTTCATTGTTTTTACTTTTCCGGTACAAGAAATACTTTCAATTTCAGCTATTTTTAAAACAAAATAAACAAAAATTTAATTTGTAATTTCACGCTTCGAAACAATTTTGATTTTATTACAAATCTAAACCCAAACATTAAACTTTTTAATTATTCTAATTATTCATTTTTATCTTTCATGATTAGGTTTTGTTCCTTAACAATGAGCACGAACCCTAAATCTACTATTTTGTGTTCTATTTGTAAAAAATAATCGGCATTCTTTACGTGCTTTATTAAAAAAAAAGATGATAGGTAATCCTTACTAAAGTCTTCTTAACTGAAAACCCCATGGATAAATAAAAGTACAACGATAAAATACAAAGTTTTTTAACACTTTCTATGAACTTTTCTATGTTGTGCTAGTATTATTAATATACTAGTTTTTTGAATTCTTTTACTTTAACAAATTGGTGTTTTTTCCTACGACCCAACAGAAGTTTTTCTACCCTAATTTCAGAAAAGAAGGTGGCCATTTACCTCCCAAACAAGTAAAAATTTATTTCCTTCCCATTGAAACGGAAAAACATGCTGCTAGATTTAATTTAATTTTCTGGATCGTAAGACAAATTACGTGTATTACACTAAAGAAAAGTTTCTTTTCCTCCCTGGGTGGTTATTGCTTTCGACAAGTCTCAGGCACCTGTGGGGGGAAAAGATACATTTTCCGCCTTTGTAATACAAATAGCTATTGCACAATTGACTTTTTTTGTTTACTAATGTAATGTAGCAATTTAGTTTTTCAAGTAACTGGGCATAAAATGTGTCCAAAAAAATTTTACCAAAATTTTCAATTAAAAGCCTAAAACCAGTTTTAATCTAGATTGTGTAGTTAATTTTCTCTAAATATTTGTGTTTCTTTGTTATTGTTTCAACCAAAAAAATCTATTAAGTTACACCTTGTGTAACTTCTTGTCTACATTCATAAAATATAAAAGAAAATGTAGCTAAATAGTAAATCTATAATGTTTTAAAGATAAATTTATAATT
>NW_025401050.1:4771816-4788951 GCF_015345945.1 Tribolium madens | reverse complement strand
AATTAAATTTATATACAGAGTGTACCAGCAAGTTAGTAAGGTTTATATGTTAAAATAATTAAAAATTTTGTACACAAAAGTCAGCTAAAAGTGAATTAAACTCATCTACTATCATGTTTTTTTTTTAATAAAACAACTAATTTTTTATGATGTTGTTTTCAAGAAGTAATTGAGATAATTTGACTTCTTTGACAAAAAAACTATTAAAAAAATACACAATAACTGAAACACCAGAAAAAAAATTGTCACTACTTTGAGGAAGAAAGTAACTACAAACTTTAGGGCTGTTCCTACCTAATACTTTTTAGTACATTGCAATTACAAAAATTCAAAAATAGAAAAACATATTTTGAAAAAACTTACTATTAAAAATCCAATTCAGCTAAGTGAAAATTAAAAAAATATTATAAAAATTCTTGGGTTTCTATTGGTAGCACTAAAAAGTTTTTTTTTCTATTTCGGTGTTAGAATAATAAGTCTATTCCAGCATCCAAATGAGGTCATTTGAGTGCTGGAATAAGTCGTTCGCGGTAATTTAATTTTAGTGACGGACTTTCTTCACAATTCATTTTCAAATGTGAAAATAAAAATTATTTTTATTTTTTACAGCCGCCTAAAATTATTCCACACATAAATGTCGCCAACCGTCGCAAAATTCTCTAGAAAAAAAAATAATTTTCGTTTTTTAATTTATAAAATGATATAAAGCGGCGAAATAGAAAAAATAGTATAAAGCACCTGTTGCAGAAGGTTCTTCAAGCACTCATTTGTTCCTCAACTCGCCGCTTCGCGGCTCGTTTCGGAATTTCAAATTTGTGCTTTTACAACTTGTACTTTAATATACTATTCTTTTTTCTTTAAGATATTTCTAGAATGCTCATTATGATTTACTACTTTTATTAAAATATGCAAAAACACAATTTCCAAAAACTCAAAATTTTTTGATTACTACCTATTTTTCACTTTATGTTATTTTTGTTTACTTGCAACTACCTGAAAAGTAAAATAATTTTGTAAACTCTAGGGTAAATTCATACGTTGTTACATTCAATAAATATTAAAAGATTTAACTCTTTAAGTCAACATTCTAGTTTATTACTTAGGCCAGTTTGGCTTTCTTAAATTCACTTTCAACTAGAAGCTTATTACTATAGCCAATAATTCCTAAACAACGATCATAAACTTGCAGTTGGTACCATGTAATAGAGAACATAGATAAGCATGAATAATTTTAACTTTTAATAAAATGTTATTCTGATTTTTTTCATGCAAATAGCTATTTTTTTCCAGCTGTCGTAGGCTTCAAATGCCCCACGAAAGTCCCCTCAAACAGCCCCGCCGCCAAATTCTGGCCCTATCCTCGATTCGCCGTCCCCGGTGACTGTCACCGTCTCATCACTTGTGTCAATGGATTCCCCCGTTTGATTTCCTGCGGTGAAGGAAAAGCCTTCGATCAGAACACTTTGACATGTGAAGAACCAGAATTGGTTCCTCACTGTGCCAACCATATTAGAAAATAAAATTTAAACAAAAAAAAAATACAAAAATTAAATTTAAAAAATTCGGTTTGTTCATATTTTTGTTTTGTTTGTCAAATTTCTGTTCGTTTCGATCTTGTAAAAGTCTATTTATGTGCTTGTACATACAGTTTTAATAAATTTATACAGAAATTTTTATTTTGTGTTTCATTTCATCTATGGACAAATGTAAAAGATTTTAAAAAACAATCCCAAAAAATTCTAAAATGTTACCAAGTGAACCACCTACAAATTTTATACAGGGTGCACCAAAACTCGCGCCCCAGAGAAAAATGCCATATAAGGTAAGATACCAGGAACATGGAAAAAATGTTAAAAAAATTTTATCTATAAAAATTTCGAAATTATGAGGGTTTAAAGTTTGCACTTTGACTCTATTTATTTCTGTTGGAAAAATAATTTTCCAAGTTTTTTTGCTATTAAAAGAAGAAACAAGGAAGCTGTATCCTAAATTGTAATTCTGTTCAATGTTATTTGTGGCTTTTATTGGCAAAATTTTTGTCCTTTTACTAAATAATTGTAAAAAAACATATACAAGATCATCAGTATCATTAAATATATATAAAAAAAATGTCAAATGTCAAAAAATAAATGTCAAAATTTTTTGACAGTTAGGATTTTTTAAACATTTTTTTCATGTTCCTGGTATCTTACCTTACTTGAAAATTTTCTCTGGGCGCGAGTTCTGGCGCACCCTGTATATCGTCTATTTTTCAAATACAGATTTTGACGTTTAATTGGTTATCTATGTTACAATGATAATAGATACAAGTTTTGGAAATCTTAGATGAAACGTTCTGCTTGTGTAAATCACATATACAAGTACATAAATTCAAAAAAATTAATTACAAAAACTTTTACATTTAAGAAATCTGTGAAAGGTTTCCACAGAGGTCACTATTAAGTACATCATTTGCTAAAAAATTCAACCTCACCGTTGCTCCAATTAGATTAGAAACTCTAAAGCCCATCCAATTAACCGTTTCTCACGCACATGTCTCTACCAAAAGTGTGACAACTTAAAAACCGTAAGTAAATTCTCTTTCCAAAAATTAGCATCACGTTCAAACCATTAAACTTATGCGAAAAAGTAACAGTTGGTAAAATTGTAATGATAATTGCAACGTTACTAGATTAGTTTTCTCCGCAATCGGAAATTTAATGTGAGAGAAGATTTGGAATTTGAATGTCTTCTCGCCGATATATAAGTTGGTTCACTGACCTAATTGTTCAGTTTACTGAGTGTGTTTTAACTGCAGTGGCCGACTTAAGTGTGCTTCTTCTTCTACTGACCATATACATGCTTCCTGTTACGAATTTTCTTCGATTTTGAAAAAAATGAAGGTATTTATCACGTTTTGTGTTTGCCGTGGAAGAATTCCTAGAAGTAATGCCAAATCGGGCTTTCAGAAGGTTTCTAGTACATGAGAAATGAGCATTGTGGCACAGCTCCGGGTCTCAACTTGATAAGACAGATTTTTAAATTTGAGTTGTTTCATTTTAGAAAATTTAATAAAAAATTAGATACATTTTTAAACCAAAGAAACACATCTTCGTTTCAAAACTGAGTTTCAGTTCGATGTTAAATGATTTATAAAATATGGTAGTACAAATAGTACAAAACCTACTTACAGTGTGTTTGCAAAAGTACAAAGTAGTTAAAGCATATACTTAAAAAAATTAAAACTTTTAAAAAATAATTTTTTGAATAAGTTTTTTTTAAATAATTTATCTGATAGATAAGTAGGTATATCTAATTTAATAGAATAAAAACAGAGTTCTATACTCTGCTTTTTAAGTCTTATCACATTGGCGATTTTATTTATTTGACAACTATATGATACTTTGACAATAATGATAGTTCTTGTTAAAAATGACTTTGGTTATTATCTTAAAGCTGTTTCTGTGAGTTGCTTTTTATTAAAATTATGTTTTTCACAAACATTTTCGTCATTTAACTTGCCTAAACTCATTTGTCAAAGTGACATCATTGTCAAAATAATAAAACCGCCAATGTGATAGGACTTAAAAAGCAGAGAAAAATCAAGAGAAATGTCCAAAATCAAGAAAAAAAAATAACTTTTTTTCCTCTTAGTTAGAATAATAAAGTTTTAATTGCAGATTTGCTGGTTTTAGGTAAAGCAAAAAATATTTTTCCTTTGTAGTTTTGGCGTAAAATCAAAGATAATTTTTTTTCCTCTTGTAAACCCAATCCGGAGACATACTGTATATAAAGTGTGTTGGTGAAATCAAAATCAAAATTTTACTGACAAAGCAAAGTATGTATAGGTATTTTTTATAATGAGTTAGGTAATCGTATTTAAGTTAGAAAAAAAATATTTTTTTTCTTTTCATCAAAATGCACTTGTCACAATGTCACTGATAACCTAAGTTTTTCTTAAAAAAATACAAATTTGTCTTAACTCCAATTAATTACTCCTATGTATTATCATTAAAACAATAATGTGCACATATTTTATATTATTATTTATTTTTATTAAATATTTTTGAAATTTAATTTGCTATTGCTTCAATGTTCTTAAAATTTACACCACAATAAATGAGTTCACAAATTAAAATTACAAAGAAATTGATGAATAATAATTATCAAAAAACTAAAAAAAAATAATTTTAAATTCTAGTTGCTTATTATCCTACTAAGTAAGTACTAAGTACTAAGTAAGTACTAAGTACTATAAAAATGTGATGATTTAACAAGAATACAATTTTTCGAAATTTCCTTTTATTTTTGAGTTCTACAAAAAAATTATTTTTTTTAAATGGCAACCCACTGTAAAATCATTTTTCTCATAAGAGCTATACTCTAAGGATTACAACTATCTGCTTTATTTTTAATTTTTCAAAAAAATTTTTTCACATAAATTGCAATTTTGACAAAAAAAATCTCATAACTCAAAAACAAAACAAAATTTCGTTCTGAAATTACGATCACATTTTTTATATTGCTTTAATTTATATTAATTATTATTTTCCGGAGGCAAATGATTAAAAATAAAACCGCTTGGTTCCATACTTTATATTCAGCCTGTATAATAGCAATGAATAAATTGAATAATAAATTCAATAATTAAAAATAAATTTTGGATTTTTTTTTACAATACCTAATTTAATTTCAAAAATTATATTACTAAAAAAGTCGACAAAAAAATTAGGCAACTGTTACTAAAAACATCTTAAATTTGCTATTGTGTTAAAATACAGGGTACACCAGAACTCGCGCCTCAGAGGAAAATGCCATATAAAGTGAGATACCAGGAACATGGAAAAAATGTTAAAAAAATTTTATATAGAAAAATTTTGAAGTTATGAGGGTTTAAAGTTTGCACTTTGACTCTATTTATTTCTGTTGGAAAAATAATTTTCTAAGTTTTTTTGCTATAGACTATTAAAAGAGGAAACAAGGAAGCTATAGCCTAAATTGTAACTCTGTTCAATGTTATTTGTGGCTTTTATTGGCAAAATTTTGGTACCTTTACTAAATAATTGTAAAAAAACATATACAAGATCATCAGTATCATTAAATAGACATAAAAAATGTCAAATGTCAAAAAATAAATGTCAAATTTTTTTTGACAGATAGAATTTTTTAAATATTTTTTTCATGGTCCTGGTATCTTATCTTACTTGAAATTTTTCTCTCGGGCGCGAGTTCTGGCGCACCTGTGTGTTTTGGTTAAAAAAAAATCAAAATTAAATAAGTAATTTCTTCTTGCAGTCGATCAATAAAATTACCTTAAAATTTTTACTAAAACAGATACTAAATTGATAAAATCTTTTTAAGGCTCAACATAAGCATTTCAAATTACCTTTAAAACGTAATTTCCTTTTTACATTAAAAAATCCAATAAAATATCAAAATATCAAATTTTAAATAAATTTTATATTTGTATGATCTAAATCTTTTTTTAATTAAAATTATTTTTCACGCAAATTTTAAAATTTACTAAAATGTGACCTCACGTCTTAGACGGTACAAAACTGTATTAAGCCTTCAATTAAATTTCTCATCAAAGTGACCTGTGAATTTAAAAATAAGTTGGCAAAATTTTATAATAAAGACATTTTTTACATTTTAGGCTATTTTAATTAAAAACTTTTTATATAATTAAAAGCACAGTAGAAAAAAAAACGCACTTAATTTTTTATTATATTATTAATTATAATTTTTTATTCTTTTGTATCGTAAATAAGAATAAACTTTTAAAAAACATGCCACAGACATAATGCATAATAAAAAAGCATTCAACTTCATCACAAACAGAGTGAATTAAAAAAAAACTAAACAAAATTATTACTTACAATTTATTTTATAAGATAATTGTGTTTAAATGTTTTTTCGGTTTGATTAAATTTTACCCTTTTCTCAAAATTGTTCTAAAAACCATTCAGAATTGTCCGTTTATCACGCACACCCATATCACCGTATGTCATTACCACCCAAGTCACATACCCATCCGGTTTTGGTCGAGTCCAATGACCCACAACTGATCCCAATAAAAACCCATCAATTTGAACCCATCCGGAAGGAAGAAACCGTCCACACACTGACCTGAATTTTTTCCCCATCCGATTTCACCATTTTGCACAAAAATAGCGCTTCTAATATCCAGGTCATTGAATACTACCATGACCTCCCCCTATTTTGGTTTCAGTTTTCGACCATTTGTCTCTCCATCCTCCTGACTGCAACTCTGACAACCTGCGAATACCCCCGACCGAAGTACCGCGGACCGCCCCCGTTCCCCAAACCGCCCCCCTTCCAGCAATTCGCCAAGAAATGGCAACAGCACCCCCCGAGGCCCCCGATCCGCCCGCGACCCATCCCACTGCATATGCCCAAGCATCACCAAATCCAAATGGGGGCGGCGAGTGTGAACAGACCGGTGGCGGTGCCAGTGAGGAATTTCTGGAAAAATACTCAAACGACCTTTAGGACGCCAGTGGAGAATTACAATCACCATCATAAGCATTTCATGACTTCGGCGCCGGTGTTTCCTAAGAAGGTTTTCCAGTCGTCGCCGGCGATTGCTGTAGCCCAAGATTATGATTTGCAAATTCAGAGTAATAATATTGCACCGATTCAAACGATTAAACAGATTGGGGAAAAAGGACCCATACACACTATTCCAGCACCCAATTTGAGTCTTGCTGATAAGCCAAAGGTGGTGGAAGAGGTGAAACAACACGTGCAGAGACAACCGTTAGTGATAGAAGAGGTTTGTAGTTTTTTTTCTTTTTTCGCACTCTATTTTAGTAATTATAAAATGAATGATTTTGAAAATAATCTTGTCCCAAAAACCTTGGACTGTTTAAATTTATGCAAATTCATATAAAACAACGTTAGGAAATCTGTCAAGTGGGTTTATCTGTATTATTTATACAAAGTTTTGAACAATTCGTCAGATTTTCTAAAACAATATTATTGTGTAAAAGAAAAGAAAGAGCGCAAAAAATCACAGCCATACTTGCGAGTAGAATACATTATTTTTACTACTGTATTCACTCTAACTACAGTAGTAGACAAATTTTGTTTTATTTATTTCTTTAAAATAAATATCTTATTTCAATCTGGCATTATAAAACAAGCCCTTTAATTTTTAAATATTTTTTTTTATCCTAAAATACCTCGCGATCAATTAGATTTCTAATCAAAGTGACCTCTCTCTTTGAAATTAAGTTGACAAGAAACATATTTTATTCACAATCACTAATGTAATATGCCCATTACTAACCTTTTTAAGGTTGGGAAACATGTCATTATTTCTCATGAAGAGTAATAAATGTTACTCCTCTTGGGTGGTAATATGCAGGATTGCCAACGTTAAAATTACGAAAATACCTGAATTTTTTTCTTTTAAATTGTCAAGTTACGCATAATATTTCGCTAAATTAGTATAAATTGCTTTTGTAGCAGTTTCTCTTAATTCTGGGTGAGTACATTGCTCCATTTCGATGACTTTAAATCAGATTTACACATTATTTCAATATTTTCTTTGACATTTCTAAAATGTCAAAAATCAAACGTCATTTGGATGGCCTACCACGTTTGGACCTTAACTTTGTTAGAATTTTATTTTAGTCAAATTTTTGACTTAAAATAATGTGATTGTGAATAAAATAGCATACAAACCTCGATGGTAATGGCATTACTCCTTGTGCTTTATCCGATCTCGAGGCTAGCGCCTCTCGATCGTATACATAAGCACTCGGGATAATGCCATATTTACCACCTCGCTTGTAATGTACTATTCTGTTTCTAGTATATTCAACGTTGCCAAATTAATATCAACTCACAGTCTATTTTTATTACGCTGGTTTATACTTTAGCTGAAAGTTATAATTTCTTATAGATTTATGGAAACACAAAAACCGCCAAACAGCAAATTAAAAATGAGTTGTTTTACTTTGTTTTTTATACTTTTTAATCTTTTGTGTCGATCTTTGAATCTTTCAAATTTTGGTAAAAACGTTCCCTCTGTTCGTCACTCATGCTGCCTGAGTTTTTAGAAAAGAAGTCCAAATACGAGTCAATGAAACGAATTTTAAGGCACATTTGTCTAAATCTGGTGGTAATTTTGCAATACTTCAGCAACAATTTAAATTTTAAATCGGAGACATTTGTGCAGAAATTAGGAAAATTATCGTTCGTAACAAAAAACTGTGAAGTAATAAAAAAAAATACTCGTAATTATTATTTTTGTTTAATTAAAAGTAAATAAACATAAAAATAATTTAAGTAACGAGATATTAAACAAGTTATTATTTGTAAATAGTGTTATAAATTATTGAACGGTAATTTACTTTTAGTTTAAAATTTGAAAAGTATTTACTCGCTTACTTGCTATTGGTTTGACATTTCTCAAAGAGGTTGGAAATTTCTATTATTACCAAATATTATTTCATTTTTGTACTTTTCTGTTACTACACAAATTTATTTAGACATGTTTCTCAGTCGATTTTTCTAGAATAAAAAAAGTTTTCAGAATAAACTAAAAAAATATTTATTTTCAAAATTATTTTTTTTATAGAAACAATTTTAAATAATAATCAATCTGTTTTCTATCTATAAGTTATTCAAAAATCAAGTATTTTTGTATAGTAGTAGAAACAATTCGTTTACTGCAATTTAAAAGTTATAAGTTTGAAAAAAAAAAAGATTTTGAATTTGAAACAATTATTCAACAAAATTTTTAAGTTGTGAAATTCGCCATCTGCTATAATTTCGCTCACGATAAAAAAGCATTTATACCTATTATTTAAGTTTACAGCAATTTTACACGAGTTTATAATTCGCAAAATAGATTATTAGGCATTTAAGCAATTTTATAATTTTGTTGTAATTTAAACTAAGATTTTTTGATACATAGAAAAAAAACTTTTAGCATTTTCAATAATAATTTTTGTTAATTGTGAAAGCTAAAATACTAGAGGTTTGTTATATTATTATGACGTTTTATCTACGACCCAAAGTAAAATCAACAATACTTTTAGTAAATGCTTCCTTACGCCTGTATGCTGTAAATTAACTCCGGTTGTAGATAAACAATATTATAACAAAAACAATGCTTTTTTATCTATAAAGCACATTTTGAAACATGTCGTTATTAAAATTATACAAAGTTTATTATAAAAAAAACGTCTATTAAGACTGCGGTGTAAATTTCATGAAGGTACGTCTTGAATAGTAATATCAACATCTGCCAGTTATGTCAAATTTAACAATTTCTGAACCGTTTTCTTTCGATAAATATTTATAAAGCTATTTTTTTCTAGAACTAAAAGTCCAATAAAAAATCTCATGTTAATTACAAAAAAAATAACCGAAACAGTCTCAGCTTAGCCCTCTAATACGAGTATAAGCACTAATAAGTAAAAAACATTGATAAGTAGAAGTAAATCTTCCGATATTTAATAAATAATTTAATAAAATCGGTAAATAAATTAGCAAATTACATATTTAATAAATAGATCAATTTTTTAGGCAAATTGTAAAACACCCTGTATATTTAAATTGCTATGCAAAGTGTAAAGCCTGTAATAAATTTGATTTTGCCAAAAAAAAAAACAACTTATTTCAAAAACTAAGCATAATCGACCAATAGAAGTTTATAGTTTAAAAACGTTGGAATTAAAAGCTACATCCAAAAATGCCAAAAAACATGTAATGTTTCATTTGAAAAAATACAAATTTATATGGTAATTTATTTTGGGACACACTGTATAGTTGAAAATAATTTCAGGCGATGCACTAATTTCGAGTTTCCTATATTTCCTATATAAATTTATTAAAATTTTAACAATTAAAGGTCAATAATAGAGTACCAACTCGCTGCGACAGCCTGAATAAAAAAAAAAGAGAAAAGAAATAAATAAAAACGACCTTTTAATATCCAGAAAACAGTTTTGTGTAGATTTATATTTCTATATTTATTTTTAAATTTACAAAATTTGAATTTACACAAAAGTTCTTTCCAAAATCTGAATAAAAAATTCTTTCAATTCTTTTTAAAAACACATTAACAACCATTTATTGTAAATTGATTATTACTATTGTCGCACACAGGTGAAACAACAGAGACAACCCGAGGCCACCTCCTACGTCCAAGTCCAAAAATCCCACTCATACCAAGTAACCGAAGCCCCCGAACTTGCCAAACCCACCCTCTTTAAAAACTACTATGAAACCGCCTACCAAAACCCCACCGAACTCTACCAACTCCTCAACGCTTACTCCCAAGGTGGCACAATCGCAGTTCCCGTCGTCCAAGACCCTCAAGACTACCTCCAATACTCTTCCCTCTTCTCTCAACAACCCCAAAACTATGTCGAGCAAGTCGCCCCTGAACACGTCGCGATGGACAAGAGCAGTTTTGAGGAAACAAGAAAAGAACCCTCCTCACAAGTCACCGCCACCTACAACCTCGAACCTGACGTTTCTGAATCGATAATTCAATCACAATACGTCCAAAATTATTTCGATTCTAAGCCTAAAAACAACGTCGAACCTGACGCCAAGCCTAGTGAGAAGAATAATTCAATTCCGGAGGGTTTTTACGTGAGTCTTCCGAATAAAGAAGCAGCGGAAAAATTAGCATCTTTGCAAGCTGCTGGAAAATTGAACAGTAATTTGATGCAGATTGGGAAAGGTGGGCAAGAGCCTATTTACGTCCAAGAAGAAAGTCAAGAACGTGAAGAAGCCGATGATGAAAGTTACGACGAGTATCCTCAAGATGATTTAGCTCCAGAAGAAGTGAATCAAAGCGGAGACGAGTCTTTCGGACATAGACTCCAGCCAAAGACGTAATAATTTATTCTATTTATTATTTATTTATTTGTTTCTTATTGTTGTTTTGCATAAATAAATATTTTGTTACTTACTTACTTTTGGTTTTTGTGTGTCGTTACTTTCTAAGCAATAATAATTGGGATAAGAAAACAGTGAAAGCTCCCAGCCGAATTTATTATACCCATCACAGAAGAAAAAAATCATAATTATAGGCTACTAGAAGTTTGGCAGAGTTTTTCTACGTAAACAACTTTCTATAGTTTGGTGATAAGAGGATACAAAAGTAGGCATTCGAGTGCAAGGCCGTTCTTCTGCATATTAAAGTGTCACAGCTTTGAAAGTGTGTCAAGCGGAGAAACAAGTAACCTGAATATAATTAAAAGATGATGGCTATAATTTTTAAAGCAAGTGACCTTTTGTAAAGAAAAAACAATGCACAAATTTTATTATTTAAATATGTAATTATAACATATACTTAAAAAATAATTGATTGTACAAATAAAAAAAGTACCTACTGTTTGTCCTGAAACGACTTAAAAAAAATGTTTGACAACCCTGAAACTGTTTTATTAAAGCAGAAAATAGCAGTTTTTACTCAATATTAGTCCCAAACTTTAAAAGTAACAAAAATTTGGGATAGCCTCATTACCAAAATCAAACGTTTCTTAAATTCCGTTAAATTCTTCTCCATTTAGGGAAAAAAAATGAGCGAATTATTTAAAAAAAATGAGTTAAGGTTATTTAAAGTTTCCTAAATGTAACCTTAAATTGTGGTGGTTTGTTAATTATTTTTTCAATTATGGATACACCAAAGAAAAGATCTAACCTTTTTCTTTCATGTGCCCAAATACGATTTTAAAATACTAAAAAGCGGTAGAGTTATCGATTTTTAAATAGAAAGATGCAAGTCCAAAAAAATTCAAAAAATGTTATTATTAGAAAAAAAAAACGGTTTCACTTATTTTTAGGTACAGAAACGTCTACATACAGAATGATTCTTAAATAGACCGACAAAATTTTATCACAGCTTCCCTAGTACAAATGGAGACAAACTGTACCCTTTTTACGTTTATATTTTGTAGGGGCAAAACCCCCTTGATCCGTGCCACTTACGGCGCTTATGAATTGTTGCAATGATCAAGTACATTTTGATCAAATTAATACCATGGTTTCCACTACCTGTGCTAATACTATTTACGAACACATCAGTGGCGTACGCTTTACCTTGAAAATAACTTTAATAAATTTTATTTGGAGAACGGTTAAACAAAGAATTTTTTAAATATTTTATCCAGCATGTTCTCATTTGATACTACCAAGGATAAGTTTTTGTCGGTCTATTTAAGAATCACCCTGTATTTCGAAAACTTAGGTATAGAGGAAGCTGATGAAAACTCTCTCAAAATCACTTGAGTAATCCAAAAACACAACAAAATATAGCTTTCTATTGAAAACATCGAAGTTAATACCGTACCGCCATCTTTAAAGTATTTTTATTGAACAAGACCTAACTTATTATAACTATACAGAGTGTTTCACACAACCCAAATATACAAAAGTCACAAAACACTGTTTAAGTTCTCGGTTTAAGAGAATCTATTTTTTTCTGAAAATCGGTGCATCGTACAAAAATAACAAAAGAAACATTTTTTGAAGAAAATTTTCCAATAAATCCGAATCTGTCAAGAAATTAAAAAAAACTTCATCCAAAAAAAAATTACGCCTCAAATAAATTTACCCCAGTGACTTCGCCACCTTAAAAAGTCCAAAATTTTTGAAATCACCAATAAATTCAGATTCAAAAAATTTCTTCAGATGTAATCTTTCGTAAATTTATGTCAACCGGTTACTGAGATAACTAAAAAAAAGCCTTTTGTCCGCCATCAGAAGGCTGTAAGCATTTCCGAACATAGGTTGTTTAGTGTAATTATTGAGTTAATATACAATTTTTAGTTTATGTTTGCCAAAACTAGAAATCACATATTGAATTAGGCGCCATTACCTTTTGATTCGTCAAACTGCCAACAATGGCAGCACGTGTTAACATGTTGTTGTGGTTTATTGCGAAGTTTTAATAGCGATTTTTAAATATTTAAGGGTTCATGACGCCCTAAACCCACCGTTTCACCGAAGAAATAAAATAATCAAACGCTACGAATCGAGAAAATCGTTTAATATCACCATCAAGTGTAATTTATTGCACTCCGATTGTTGCACATGCTCCATTTGACAATAAGCAAGAAAAAGATGGTAAGGCGGGCCATTGAAGACAATATGAAATTAATTTAATATTTTTTTGTTTTTTTGTTAATTAATTATTTAACCCCGACTTGTAGTTGATGAATTGAAGACTTGAAACATAACCAAAAAGACAGTCAAATATGGAAGAAAATGTTTTGGGCTACGAGACCATAGATGAGGCTTATAGCTTGTTACAGAATGGAATTCTTGTTGAGACTGGCAAGGGGTAAATACCGACAAGTCTACGATGTTATTTTAACAATTTATATGATTTTAGCGTGGTTTGCATGTCTTTAAATGACGCAATATCGTCAGGTCTGAATTTATCAGTAGAGGACCTGAAAAAAGTCGCAAATGAGTTAATCTCGCAACAGAACGTTGGAAGCAAGGACAAAGTTTGTGTAAAGTCGTCCATAAACCTCGACAGTGATGGGTTCTCCAGTGAATGTAGTGATGTGAGCGTCACTTCAACCCCCAGCACCTCCTCAAGCTATATCACATTCACGTCACTATCAAACTCGGAACTGACAACCACAAATGTTACTAAAGACACCAAAATTGTTACTTTTCTCCCAGTCAAGTCTTTACCTCCTGATTTTAAATCAGAACCAAAAACAGGTAGGTAATTTGAAATTTTTCAAATGCAAACTTTACTTCATATTTTGACAGTTAGTAGTGAAGTTGTCCCCAATCCACCTGTTACCAACATTGACGTTCACAAACCCCCAAAAAGGCGCGGGGGATGGCCCAAAGGCCGGAAACGCAAGCCGGAATTGAAGAATTTACCGCCGAAAGCACCCGCGACTGGATATAATCTCTATCTTAATGAACAGCGGAAGTTGTTTAAGGACAGTAAACTGGCCTTTCACGAAATTACCAAAGTTATTGGGAACAAATGGTCGAATTTGAGTTTAGAGGAGAAAAGGCCCTATTTGGCCAAAGCCGAGGAGGACAAAAGGCGGTATAGAGAGGAACTAAAACAGTATAGGCAATCAGACGCATATCGCGCGTATTTGGCGAAAAAGCGGCGGAATCGGTTACAAAACAACGTGTTATCAGAGAGCGACATGGACGCCACTGATGAAATAGATGTAAGTATGAGAAACTTACCCTAAAATCCACAATTTCGAAACAGTCAAACTAACATGGCCGCCATGTTTGAACTGTCGTTTCCCGCTCTCCGCAAGAGGGCGCTTCATTTGTTCAGAAATCACAAAAATGTTCAAAATTAATCATTAATTCTTGTCAGGAGGAGGATAACGAGGAGTTGTACTGCCGAACGTGCGACCAGTGGTTCCACAACCTGCACAACAAACGCGAGCATTTACAGGGCCGCCAACATACCCAATCGGTGGCAGGTGACATCAAACGCGAATTGGACCTCTCGGCGTCCGATAGCGGCATTTTTAGCACGTCTTTGGACGAGTCGAGCCTCGACGCAATGCCTAGCATATCAAAACCTGAAGAAAAATCAAACTCGGTGTCTGATTCCATGGTTAATTTAGTCGCAGCAGTTGCGAGTATGTTTTCCCCTAGATTTGTGTTGGTACTTATTTGAAATTCTAGAGCGGGAGAAAGAAATCAAATCGTTGCAAAGGAAGCTTCAGGAGACAATAATGGCACAAAGTGCACTCTGCCAACAATTAAATGCGTTAAGACAAAGGCACTGTAAACTGAAAAATGATTTGAGTAGTTTGAAAGAACACGAGAGGAACATGGAAGCGAAAGTGGCACAGTTGTGGCAAGTGCCCAGTTGGTTCATTATCACGGATTTCAATACCGAAACGTCGGATTTTAATGAAGAAAACAAGTAACGAGTTTTAATCAGAAGAATTTTAAGGTTATGGGTTATTTGTTTTATATTTATTTATTGTTGAATTGTACAGATTGAACGACAGGTACTGACCGTATATCACAGGATTTAAAAATAAATAACCGCAGCTGATCCTGTATTTACATTATTTATTTAATATTGTATAAAAATGAAATAAATTGAAGGATAAATTTGTTGTTTGTTAATTAAAGATATATCAGTCAATTAAACCTCTTCTACCACCAAAGTACTATCACAGCTTGGACATTTAACAGCGGATTCCCCCAAAATCGACTCGTTTTTTATTTTGGCGAACACAGTTGAACACTTCATGCACTGATACTTAACATCGTCCTTTTTTTTAGGCGATCGCGAATTGATTTTATTTTTTATACACGCGACAAAGGCTTCTATTTCGTCCTCGAAGACATAAATTCGTTGTTTGCGGCTTTTCCTCATCGTCTCGAAATCAACTCTAACTGTTGTCAACTCCTCATCTAAGATTTCGCACTTGGTTATGCTGTCTAGATGCCACTTTTCTCTTTCATTCCCAGTGGAACACTCCCTTTCAGAGAGGTGTGTTTGCCCAATGACTATAAAAATTGGATCAGTTTCCGACTTGACAGTGGCCAAATAAATGCTTTCTTCTCCTTCGATATCTGGTTCGTCTGGAAGCACTTCAATTTTTTTCTCATATTCTTCATTGATGTGGTCAATGGACTCAACCACGACCTCCTTGGTCACTTTCACCGGCTCCTGACTAAAATCCCCGGAATAAATCGTAAAATCGGCCTCATATGGACTTGTACTCAAAGGAAGCGAGAAACTCTCCAACCCCAAAACATCCAACAACCCCGACTGGGAATTCAGCCATGACTCTCCAAACTTTTCATGCAAATTCTCAATTTGTTTCTTTGTTTCCAAATATTGTTTCGGAGTGGGTGGCAATGACGGAATACTGTTCTCCCTCACCGAATTCTCCTCCTCAATCACCACATGGCGCACTCTCCGTGCCTTCTCCGTCGTCAAACTCAAAGAGTCAGTCGAAAAACTGTTGTTACTCCTCATTTGGAGAGGGTAGTAGGAACCGACTAATTTCTTCTCGGTTTTACTCAAAACGACGTTGTTTAACACAAAATGAGTTGTCGCAGTGTTCATGTGGAGGTAACTGGCAGTGCGATTTCGATGATTCGGGTGAAAACTCAAAGGATTGCTTTGCAAATTGAGCCATTGTAGGGCGGCCAAGTGGGATATAGCGATTAGAGACTTGTGGTCCACGAGACAATTATTGCTCAAGTCGAGCACCCAGAGGTTTGTTAGGGTGCGCAGACCAGTAATATCCTCGATAAAGTTGTTTTTCAATATCAGGTTCTGAAATTTATTAAAAAGTTAGTCAATTCTAAGTTGGCGCCAATGTAAATATTTAGTCGCGACATCTATTGGTAAACCAATGTATCAATTTTTCTACCAATTCCTAAACCATTTCATAATTATGGCTCGAGTCTGAGATATTCTCTTTTTCATATTAATGTACATCAAGTAGGTTGTAGAAGTCTAAATGCATCTTTAATTTAAAGGCTGATTCACATAAAAAGTGTCATTAATGTCATTTCAAACAAATTTAATCACATCAATAATGACAAAAATCATTATGTTTGTCACCCCTATGTCAATTATGTTGTTAATTGTAATTATTTTTTCGATACTTAGGGCACACATTTATTTGAAAAAATAATTTTAGGGAAGATTGAGGTTAGGACTATTTGAATTTTCGCATGGTTGCCACCTTAAAATGATCCCTTGCAACGACTACTTCGATGCACATTATTATGAAAATAATATTACTAATTAGCAGGGCCGTACCCAAGGGGGGGGATTAGGGGGTTCAAACCCCCCCCCCTCCCGAAATGCTGAGCACTTTGTTATATAGTGTTATAAGTGTTAAAAATTTAGTTTTTTTGTTATTTTAGTGAGTTAATTTTAAATTTTTGTGAATTAATTTTTCATGTGTTAATTATACAGTGTTTCATTTTTATTCTTAGGTACAAATTTAAATACTTGATAAAATATTTAATTTTAAGACAAGTGTTTCGAAAAATGCTATGAAAGGGAGCTACACCCCCTAAAAAGGTACGATTTTTAAAGGGTTTTTCCTAATATTTCAGAATAGATAAAATTACAAAATTTGGTACCTTTATATGTACACCTAAACAAATGCCAAATAACAAAATTTTTA
>NW_025401050.1:4700348-4771181 GCF_015345945.1 Tribolium madens | reverse complement strand
AATCCTGGTTACGGCCCTGCTAATTAGTGAATAAAATGTTTTTTTATACAAATTTTGTTATAAAAAAAAATAGGTTGGTGGCAGTGCTTGTTAAGTGTTGAATTTGAAATCGAACTTTTGGGGCTACTGGGGCCGATATTTACCTGTAAACGGTTGCAAATCTGTCCCCTGAGTGCCGATACACCTTCCAACTTGTTGTAAGCCAAATTTAAGTATTTTAAATTGACAAGACAGCTCAAAGCTTCAAAATTGGTAATCTCATTATGGCTCAGATCAAGTGTGTGAAGCCATGGGGCACACTCAAGGCTTAAATCCAACTCTGCAATGTTATTACTGATAAAACTGGCTTCTTTTAGTTCATTCCAACAAGAAGCCCGACTCTTATCGCCCCCACAGTTTATTAAAATATCACTTAAACTATTTTGGGTTTTCTGGCAGATTAGTTTTTGTAATTGTGAACGTAACAGTTGAAGTCCTATTACTGTATTAACGTCTACTTTGGACAATTCTAAAGAGATGAGTTTTCGGAATTTTGTGATGTTGATTTCAGGGGTGTCATCATAGCTGTCAATGTACAGTTTCAAGGTTTTGGTTTCTTGAATATAGTTGGAAAGGTATTGCAAGTCTCGTAGGAGTTCAGCCTTGAAATTCTGGGGTTGCTTGACATGGAAAGTGGTTGACTGCTCCTCAAGTAGTTCAAACGATGACAATATGGTATCTAACGTTCTTGTCGACAATGTGAGGATGTTGGACTTGTTATGGACTGAGCCATGGATTTGTGCTGCGAGAATACATATCTGGTTGCCCTCCATATTGCCTAAAATTTCCATTTCTTAAATAAACTTACAATAGTAAAGACTTAACTCACATGTTTGTGTTCAGATGTGAAACAAATCCCAAAGAGCACGAAAATTGATACTTTTAGCGTTTTTTATCACCGCAATGTGGAAATCTTCCACCTTCGGGGGCATTTCTTATCAAATTAATTATAACCTTATTTGTTTTGACACTTGGCACCTGTCAAAAAATTTCTTGTCAAAAACCAAAAATTTTTGCGTAATTTTTTTTTCAATAACACAAAATTTCTTTCAGTTGTTAATAAAATATATTGCGCGTGGTACATTTTTGTTACTGTTATGTTACTATAACGCATAATTGTTAACTAATAAAATTTATATGACGTTAAGTAGTGTTTAGCTGGTCCGCTGTAATTTTCGGCCTTGTCTTTACGCTTTTTGACAAATCTCTTATCGTGTTTGTTATTTTATTTATTTATATTCTATTTATTCGAAATAAGTTAGAATTTTGCTAATATTGTTATTTTCGGTTAAAGTTGAATTTTTTATTTTTGTTGGCGTAGACGTTATAAAAATTAAAAGCCTCAGTTGGTAGTGGTGACGCCTGTCAGAAGAAGTGAAATGTTTATTTTTCAATTTTAATGAAAAATGATAAAATGCCGTCACACAAGCCAATAAAGACGTATGAGAAACGGACACGAAGCCAACATTCCGAGTCCGCGAAGGCTTTTAACGCCCTCCTTGCCGAAAATTTGACAAAAAGGCTAAAATGTCGAAAGAAGAAAGCCACCTTAAAACTGAAGGAATTGCCCCCACGGATGCAGGAATATCTCACTGATGAATCGTTAAAAGTTTCTCCTAATAACACTTTTGACAAACTCGTGAAGGGAAAAGTTTACAACGAAGTTAAAGTTGCAAACTTTGTCAAAATCCAATCATCAGAAAGTGAAGCTTCCACTCACGTAAGCGTGTGTATTCACTCACCAGTAATGATTACACGACAACGTAAACGCCCCAAAGTTGTCATAACAGAGGCCCCGGAGCCCCCTAAGAGAAACTCGACTTTGGACAAACCAGTCACTAGTAGTTTATCCATTGAGAAGGAAAATCAAAGCAAAATGGACTTTTCATCTTTAAGTTACATCAAATTACCGCAAATTAGGGAAAATGAGGTGTCTAATTGTAATCGCCGGCTTTTTTCAGACACATTTCGTGAAAAACAAACCGTGCATTCAAGCACTCCATGTGTCACAGCTTCAGTGCGGAAAATCATCGCTGACCCCATTTCACCCATCACAAAATCAGACTCGTCCAAATTGTGGAAGAAATCCATCGAGGAGATCAGTAAATGGGATGAAGAGTTTCCAAAATTGGACACCCCAAAAGGGGCTGTTTTGCGCAACAAACGAAAATCTGCAAGTTTTTGCCAAGATTGGAAACTCACCTGCCAGCCGAAGGTCTATTTAAAAGCATCAGATATTTTAACGAGGTCTAAAAGCAAGAGGAATTGCAATGATAGTTTTGATTTCAAAGGATTCACTGAGGAAGAACAGTCGAGTTCGAGCCAGGAGTGGAATATTACTAAAAGTAGGATAAAGGATTTAGACCAGGATTTAGTTAATTGGACTCAAAGTCAATCAAAAATTTCCGAAACCCCTCCTAGGAGGACCACCAGGAGTGTAACAAAAAAATCATTGGGAAAAAGGCCGACAAGGACAGTCCAAAGTACAGCCAAAACCCCCAAAAGATTATCAAGGATTTCGGCCAGGATTGCGCAAAGAAAGTCTAAAGTGGATTCCTCTCCTCAGTTGAGGAGAACATCAAAAAGGCCAAGCACTCCTCTAAAAAGGCTCTCGAAAAAGTCGGAACCTTCAACACCTCGCTGGATGACACTGAGGTCCAAACGTAAAGTTTTATCACTAAAAACATCCCCGAAAAAAACACCTCAATTGACCAAGGTTTCAAAACGAAAAAGTAAAGATTTGTCCAAAAGTAACAATTCTGTATCTACAAGAACTCGCAGCAAACAATTTGGGGAAACAGTTAATGAAAAAGAAGTGTCTTGCAATAGTACATCGTTTGATTTCTCATCACCTAGTAAAATAAATGATGATCTCGAAGAAGAAAAAGAAGTAGAGTTACCAAAGAAACGCAGTTTAACAGTCAATTTAAAAGATTTTGATGATTTCACCCAACATTATTTCTCTAGGATTCAAGTACCTGAAGTTAGTGCTATAACATTAAGAGACGACAGTGTTCTCTCAGACACAAAAGGAATAAAAATTGAACGTAAGTCAGACGTTCCAAAATCAGTGTTAAGAAATGGAAGTGTAACTTCACGAAAATCGACTCCTAATCCTTCAAAGATCATAATTCTGAGCAGTGTTACTCTGCCTCCTCGAGGCAAATCCATTTCCCCGGAAATGCTGAAAACATGTCAAGACGTATGGCATGACCACTCCTATTCGAATTCACCGAAACAAGTAAGATCGTCACGATTGTCAGATATAATCGAATCATCGATTGGTAATTCGAATAATCCGTCACCGAAAGTTTCTGTAGGTGTAACGTTTCGAAAACCAAAATCGATTAAATTAAATGCTGGAAAGTCGTATAGGAGATCCCTATCGCTGCTTAGAAGAAGTTCAGTGATTGTGAACGAGCGTATTTCGGAGGTTTGTCAGCCTGGTTAGTTATGCAAGCAGTTATGCATGTGAGTAGTTGGCATTGTTTTTGCAGATTGTGGCTGTTTCAAATGTCTGTTTCGGACTAAAATTGAACCGAGTACGCCTGGAAGATGTTCTGTGATTGTACCTGCGGCGAGGAAATCGTTTGGTGATTCCATTTTGGAGAATTACGCCAGGAGGAGGAGTTTGGGTAGGTTTATTGATCTAATTGGTCGTTTTTCAAAATTTTGTACAGGAATCTGTAAATTTATATCTGCGGACATATTGAAATCGATTTGAATCTTGTGTAGTTTTATAAAAAATAATTGCTGATTTGGATCCGACCTTAAATATGTATACATATTTATGTATTTTACGAATGGGGTATTGGAAGGAAATGACATTGCTTGTGGTAATATTTCAAGTACAAACATCATAAAAAGAGTTAATCAGTTAAATACATTAAATGTTAATGAGAAATATATCACACGAATTGCTGAAATAGATTTACATACATATACATACATTTACATAAAAACTATGGAACCAATCGTTTTTTGCTTAAATTATTTATTTTTTGAAAAAATTAATTGAATGACAAAGTGCTATAAAGAAAGTATTAAAATGGCAACCTACTAGAAAACCTTTTTTACAAAGGCTTTGTATTTGTGGGAAAAAGTGTAAATATGTATAAAGTCTTAGTTTGTTCTGTTACAAAAAACAAAAATACATTTTGCTTGTCTTTAAATTTATTGATAGAGTTGTAACAGATTTTTGAATACCTATACAACATGAATTTTTCATTTCAAAAAAGTGTAGTTGTAATACAGTGTATACAGTGTCCGGAAATTCGCGCACCTTCTTTAAAAGGAGTAATTGTGAGTTTCCCAGAGTGCTGAAAAAATGTTTAAAAAATTCTCTGTCAAAAAAATTTTACTTTTATTTTTTGACATTTGACATTTTTTTAAGTCCACTTAATGATACTAATGATCTTGTATATGTTTTTTTATAATTATTTACTGAAGGTTCAAAAATTTTGCCAATAAAATATTTGCCACAAACAACACTAAACAGAGTTACAATTTAGGATAGAGCTTCCTTATTTCCTCTAGTCTTTAATTTAACAAACAGGGCTGAACCCCAAAAAATGAAAATTTAAATCGAGAATTTTTTGTGTTTTCAAAAAATATCTATAGTTTCTGAAACTTAAATCAACGTCAAAAAAAGCGAAAATGTAATTTTGCAATTTTTTACAAAATGTAAACTTGGACATTTGATATTTAGATTGATAAAAGAATATTATACCAACAAGTCGGTTTGACATTTTTAAAACTTAATGGTATGATTGACAGTTAGATTGTAAATTTTTTTAAGTGGCAATGTCTGTTTGCATCAGATTTACATGTTTATTTTTATTTACTTTTGTTTTAATAAAAAAGAGGATAATTATTATCTCAACAAGTAAAAAAACATTGGGTTATTGTCCGACATACTTTGATTTAGATTTAAACGACGAAGAAAATAACTTCTGTAACTGTAATTCTTTTGTTGTTTAATTCTTTTATCATTTCTACAGTATGTCCCCGAATTGAGTTTACAAAACGAAAAAAAATTCTCTTTGATTTTACGTCAAAACTGCAAAGGAAAAACATTGTTTGCTTTATCTGAAACCAGCAAATCTGTAATTAAAACTTCATTATACTAACTCAGAAGAAAGAAAAATTCATTTTTCTCTTGATTTTGGACCTAGAATAATTTTTCTCTGCTCTTTAAATACTATCACATTGGCGATTATATTTATTTGACAACTATATGTCACTTTGACAATTAATTTATTAATTAAATAATGATAGTTCTTGACTGAATTTGTATGACTTTGTATTTTATTATTTTAAACCCTTTTTTTAGAATTGCCATTTAATAAAATTATGTTTTTCACAAACGTTTTTGTTATTTAACTTGCGTAAACTCATTTGTCCAAGTGACATCATTGTCAAAAAAAATTAAACCGCCAATGTGATGTGATTTAAAAATCAAGAGAAAAATAAACTTTTCTTTTTTCTGAATTAGAATAATGAAGTTTTAATTACAGATTTGCTCTTTTTAGGTAAAGCAAAAAATGTTTTTCCTTTGCAATTTTGGCGTATAATCAATCCGGGGACATACTATATAGGACATTTGTTTTTGTTGTTATTTGTAGAGGGTTAATTTAAAAATTGTAATAATCAATACTGTTTATACAGGACGATCAAAAAGTCTTTCTATGATGCAAGCGTAGAAATTTAGAACGTTTCTGCGAAAGATGAAATGTCATGTCAAAATAATTTTGTATCTAAATTATGCCATGAAACCGTGGTTAAGGATTTGTATGAATTAACACCAACAACATCGCATTTTATGATGTTTTGAGACGTTTTATGGAATTACAGTACAACTTCGACAATTCGGACACACTCTAGATCGGACACTCCAATAGTCCGGAGGCTGTCATGTTTCGGACACTTTAGATTTTTTACCTCTACAGTTCGGATAAAATTTGCAGCATTCGTTTTCTAGACATTTACTACTTCTTATTTTGTTATTCGGAGAATCTCTTGTTACAGGATGTCGTCTTATGATTAATTCTCCAAGAATTCTCTCGGACAGTTTTTTTGAAATTTAAATGCAACTACCCAAAAAAAAATCAATGATTTTTTTAAGAGAACTTAAAATACACATATACAGGGACATTTTTTTTAATTAGTATACATAGCCCTATGTATACAGTTAAAAAAACCGGGTCAATTTTATAGGTAGGCGACCAACATTTCAAGCTTTAAAAATATTTTTGTATCAAGTTTGCCAAGTGTCAGTATTGCTTTAATTATTAAATTTTTTATGTTTAGATGGGTTTTAATTTTTTTTAATTAATATTTAATTGTTATTTTTAAAAGTTTATCTTTTATTTATCGATATTAAAGCCTTTGTAATATTAGTTGTCTATGACTAGACTTACGGTTAATCGTAACTGCCATAGTAAAATTGAAGTTGAGCCGTTTTTTTTTAAGTATACATGGGCTATGTATATTAATAAAAAATGTCCCTGTATATGCACCTACATCATGTTATTTTCTGAATAAATTTGTTTCATAATAAAAATATTAGATTTTTCGTTATAAATTAGCCTAAAAAAAACTTTTCAATCCGGACGGCCGGTGGCCGATATCTGTCCGGACTGTAGAAGTTGTACTGTATTTGCTTAGATCAATATTTTAATTTTTATAAAATAATTTTTAACATACGAACTGCTATGCAACATACGTCCCAACTAGTACGCCTATTTGATAGACTTTTTGATCGCACTGTACAGGGTGCTGCATTTTGTATGTCCGAATAGGGAATCTCCGAAACTAAGAGGTTTAGCCAAAAACGAGTAATACATTCTGGGGCTCATTTTTTGAGAAAATAATATTGGTAAAAACCGCATCTTGCTATCGTCTTTTGTTTTCGACTTACAGACAAAAGTTGACATTTTGGCGAAATCTAAAAAAATTCATATCTTCGTTATTATAGAAGATACGGATTTGAAATAAAGACATTATACAGGCACTTTTTTACGAGGAATTTAATAATGTAGTTAATATTTTTTTTCAATTATTCGTTTAGCCGTATTAAGATAAACTTTTTTAAATGGAAATCATAGGCGGCTATGGCAATTTTGAAAAACCTATTTTTTTGATTTAAAAAATATATATTTGTTACAGAATATTTTTTTATAACTACACTTAAAAACTGAAATACATATTTTGTTTGATAATAGTTGGCCATGGAAAAACTCTTTCACTTCAAATGTGTAAATAATAATAAATAAGAGTTTTGTGAACTGTAAAATAGATGAAAAAATAGATAAAATTATAAAAATTTAAAAAATACGATACGATAGAAGTATTGAACAAATATGCGAGCGCCTCAGAACAAATTATTACATATTTTTAAGAAATCCAAAAATTGGAAAAACAAAGGTGTCAGCAGTCAACACAATTAGAAAAAACATTTTTTTGATGATCTAATGGAGGTATGATAACGTTCCACATAGACGGAATTTGGGTATTTGAATAGCCATATCGTCATTTTTGTGTCATATAAAATTTATTTTATTGAAGAATTAAAGCGGCTTTTTTTACAACACTCTATGTATCACTAGAAGTTACAATGGTAATGTTAGCTTGTTTAAAAACAACGAAATGTTATTATTCGCCAATAAGTTGATTTACGATTTATTTTGCATTTTTTTTCGTTACTTACTACTTAGAAAACTCTTTTATTAGTGACACTGGTTGAATAAATATAGTTTAAATCCTTTTAGTTGAAGATGCAACATTTTTTCATGGCCAACTGCGAACAAAAATCAAAGATAATTTTTTGCTAAAAATGTGTTGTAATAATTTGTTACAAATATATATTTTTTAGATAAGAAAAAAACAAGCTTTCTAAAAATGACATAGCTATCTACGATTCCCATTTAAAAAAATACAAGTTTATTTTATTACGGCTAAACTAATAACTGAAAAAAAAATGTTTGCCACATTATTAAATTCGTCGTAAAAAAAGTGCCTGTATAATGTCTTTATTTCAAATCCGTATCTTCTATAATAACGAAGATATGATTTTTTTTAGATTTCGCCAAAATGTCAACTTTTGTCTGTAAGTCGAAAACAAAAGACGATAGCAAGATGCGGTTTTTACCAATATTATTTTCTCAAAAAATGAGCCCCAGAATGTATTACTCGTTTTTGGCTAAACCTCTTAGTTTCGGAGATTCCCTATTCGGACATACAAAATGCAGCACCCTGTACTTTAAAAATAAAATAAGTAAACCTGTGATAACATCTTCATTTAATAAAGGTCAGGGTATGTCATTTCACTCCATTCGACTCCTCTTGCACTTTCAGATTCTCTGAACTTTCTCCTTCTCTCGTTATCATGATGTTATTTTAAAATAATGAAAACAGTCCAAAGTTAATTATTGGGGGTCGTCCTGTTAATTTTCCTTATCTTATATTATGACTCACTTTCCACATCATCGTACTTCCATGAAACCGGCATCTATATTAATTTTATGTCTATAACCTTTGTTCCCGTTCTTTTCGACCAATCACGAGCGAGTATTGCGTCCACGTGACTTTTGATCGGCGTCATCTTGAGGTGCGACTCCTAGGATAGCTGTTCGTTTGTGGTTCTCTCAAAAATCAGTCAAATTTTGCAGTTTGAGTACGAAACTTTGTATTTTTTTATTTTTTTCGTTAAGTGAAACATTTCGGTTTGTTTTTTCTGTTGTAAATCGTCGCGAGTGTTTGTTTCGAAGTCGGTGGATGCATTACCGTTCGGAGAAGCTGCGTCTTTTCGAAGTCCCCAGCAATTGCATGTGCATTACCACCTATGAATCTTTATCAGGTTATGTGCAACAGGAAGAGAAGTATATCAACGATTTGGATGATAGCGTTCGAAGTCTTTCGTTAGATACGAGGGGGTCACTCTCTCCTAACCTACAAATTCTCACTGCTAAAGACGTCGTCTTGAGGAGATGCGGACAAACGGACATTTTGCCATTCGAACAATGCTATCCACGGAGGTAAGAAACTCATAATTTGCTGCTTTTTAAATGGTTTAATTGCTGCCATGTTTTATTCAAACTTTCGATTCTTGCTAATTGCGCAATCATTAATTTTGTGTTTATGTATGGCTCCAAGGTAAGTTTATGTGGTAAAATTGTTGGTAAAAGTTCCATGAGGGAAAAGATTTGGGAAAGTTTAATGACGTAACTGGATTATGACCTACTGAGATTTTTGCGACGCAAAAAAATCTCGAAAAGTCAAGACCTACTTTGATGTTGCACAATATTAAGTTTTGGATTTTGACGTTTTTGGGTTGAAAATTAAAAAAGAATCGGTCAATGAAGCGAAGCTCCTTTGTTTTGGTTTGGTGTTTGTTTTAATCAGGGCCAAGCTGCAGCATTCGGATTTGAAGGATTTAAGAACAATACGTGTCTTGTGTACATTTTTTAACAAAATATTTTTAAAATTATATATTTTTATAATGTCGTAGAAATAGTATTTCAAAATTCTAGTTCGCATTTTTCATAATTTGCGCCGCGATTGATTTTAATTTAAATATTCTAGTACTATTTTATTGCACAATTTGATATATTGTTATAATTACAAATACATATTGCACATTTATTTAAAAAATGCAACAGATACCTGTTGAAAAAAATCACCAATTTGTGTCTTATGGTGTACAAAAACACAAAACACACAAAAAACTAAGGTGTCTACATGATAATATGGAAATTGTCAGTTTATACTTAGCTGAAAGTCTTTATGACCATTCGAGAATTAGTCCGACACTTTTGAATCACCTGTACGTATTTATGAAAATTTAATAACTTATTTTTAATGGAATACCGTGTGTAATAATTGGCAGTTTTTTGGTTGTTTGTTGTGCTAATATTTAGATATTTACACAAAACAAACTAATTTTATCAATGAATAAATTGACGTCAATAAAGGAATACAAAAAAAAAAGAATATTAATTAGAAACAGACAGGTCAAATACCTAAATATGAAATAAACATATTTGGGAATTTAAATTTTGATATTCAAAAATATCGATTAGATTTTGTTTTCCTCTTTTGTGAAGAATATTTCCAGATATCCTGGGAATAATTTTTTGATACGTCAGCAAATCAGAGAAGTAAATATTGGTTATGTCGATGACGAACAAAAGAAAGGTCTGTTTCAGAAATAATATTTAAAAAAATGCAAAGTAGTTGGCAAAAAGTTATATCCGTAATATCAAAAAAATAATATGTATTTTATATTCCACGACTCAATTATTTGGATAATAATTTTAGTAACAAGTGAAAATAATGAAGACTTATTTTGTAAGAAGTAAATAGGTACAAATTTTCTTAGAAATAAATCTGAAATAATTAATGACAATTACTAACAGGTTTAATTCAGACCAATCATATTTTTTATTATTATAACGGTTCAAGAACACCTAAAAAATAATTTACGTATTAACAGTTAATGTAAAATGGCCTTGAAACATTTTACGATTGATTAGACATTTCTGTGTCTTATAACGGATGATTTCCAGAACGTCATTATTTGTGGAACAATTTTTTTTAAAGAAGTGACGTTAATTTTTACATTATGGCTAAAAAAAATTCAACCTTTATTAGAAAAGGTTTTGTTTTCATTGACGCAGTTTTATACTTTCAAGACAGAATAATTAATTGCGATTATTTTAATAATTAAATATACTGCCATTTGTAATGCAAATTTTTTCTACGTATTTCTTTAAAATGGGGAAACGGAAAAGCATTTTGTGTAAGTCAAATGTTAGTCATTCTCGATTTCACCTTGAAAATGTTTAAATTCCTTATCTTTACCCAAAGTTATTTGCAATTTGTGTACTTAAAGGTTATTCATTTTTTTAGTTCAGTTGCGTACAAATATTGGTTCGATAACTGATAAATAAAATAATTAAGATCTAGAAGAAATATTGTGTGACATTCGAGAGAAATTCCAATTGTCCAATTAGATAATCGTGCTTATCAACACGTGTCGTTATATTAAAGATTGTAATAAGAAATCACTTACACATCTATTTTAGCGATAACTTATAATGTATTTTCTTTTAGATATTGTGTCAGAGGTTACATCTGTGTTAGAGATTAATTGGAGTAGACTATTTCTAAAATTAGATGATTTTCCACGATTTTTTTTATTAGATTGAGGATCTATTTTTGTTTAACAATCATTAATGAAACAAAAGCTTCTATTAGATACGAGTATCAAGGCTTATCTTAAAAATACTGCGCAAAAAAATATCTTTTGCATTATGTCAGTGAACTATTAATAATAACAATAAGATGAAAAATAAATCCAAGTCTTCCTTGTATCTAATATAAGTAATTTTCTAACTCTTGTCTTACTTTAGTTCTAAAAATAACGATTTCATGTTCAACCTTGATTTATTTTGGGCTTTTGCTTGCGCAAAGTTATCGATTATTTCTGAAATACAATGATGTTTTTTCAGTGCTCTTCAACATTGCCAGAAAATCGGGGAAGGCGTCTACGGAGAGGTCTTCCTCTACCGAAATCCAAATGGCGGCACTTCTGTCATGAAAGTCATCCCCATAGAAGGCGACCTCATCGTTAATGGCGAAAAGCAGAAGAAATTTGAGGAAATTCTATCAGAAATTGTCATTGCAATGTACGAAATCACATTAAAAAAAAATCGATTGTAACATTTTTCTTTGTGTAGGGAATTGAGCAGCTTGAGAAACGACAAGAAAAACACCACGACCAGTTTTTCACAAGTACAAAACATCAAATGCGTGCAAGGATGTTACCCTGAACGTTTACTAGATCTTTGGGAACTTTATGACGAGACAAGGGGTTCAGAAAATGACTCCCCTCAAATGTTCCCGCCTCATCAACAATACATAATCTTAGAACTTGCTAATGGCGGCGAAGCATTGGAGTCTTATGTATTTAATAACGCCCAGCAAGCATACGCCATGTTTAAACAGGTGAGTTTAGTGATTTTTGAAGTAGACAAGTAGATAAAAGTTTTGTTGTAGACTGCATGTGCCTTGGCCGTTGCTGAAAGCGAATTGAAGTTCGAACATCGTGACCTTCACTGGGGCAACATCTTGATCAATACCGTCGATAAATCAAAAGTTTTGCGTTTCCGTTTAAACGGAAAAGAAATCGAAGTTGAGACGAATGGAATTGAAGCAACAATAATAGATTTTACATTATCGAGAATTGAGTTTGAAGGAGTTGTTATTTTTAACGATTTGAGTCTCGATAATGATTTGTTTGTTGCGAAAGGTGACTATCAATTTGAGATTTACAGGTTGATGCAAAAAGCTAATGGGTAAGACTTGGTGTTTGGTTGTGTTTATTTTAGTTAATTTGGGGTTTTTACAGGAACATGTGGCAGCAGTTTCAGCCCTATACTAACATTTTGTGGCTTCATTACGTTTTAGATAAAGCGGTTAGTTCGGCTTTGCGCTACAAGAATCCTAAATCTAAGGTCCATCACGAATATATTACAAAATTGAAGAAAATAAAAGATGAAATTTTGACATTTTCGAGTGTCGCAGAGTTTGTCAAAAGAAGTTTTTAACTGATGACTAAATATATAATTTAAAAAGTTTGTCTTATACAATATACGTACAATTTTGTAAATAACAAGCAATCGTAAAACATTTGTGTGTTTGTTTTGTTGCATTTAGGCTACACTAAACATGAGTTATTTTTAAATAAAACAATTAAAATAAAACAGTCTATTGTTTTAACCATCTTAATTAACGAAAAATATTTACACGAGACAATTTATGAAAGTACTTAACGAAATAATGATAATTTTCGTCCACTTGGTATTTTACCGTCACTGACGAGACCAGCTTGGATGAATTCCAGGGCGGGCATTCGGCGTAGGTCTCCTCGAGCAGCAACGGAAGGTTGTGAACTTAACAGTCTTTTAGCAACAGACACAATATCATCCCGAGTGATTTTTTCTGGAAAAATACCTTAAATTCCCGACCAACACACGATATTTCTTTACCTATCTCAGTAATGAAATGTTGCGGCCGTTTCCTATGTCCCGTCGCCAACACCTGCCGCCCAATATCCTCGAATATCACCGGTCGGGACTCCAAATTCATCAACAGCATGGACTGCAGTTGCGTCTTTGCTCTCTACAACCCTTGACTGTAGAAAAAATCAAAAATGTGCCTCGCCATACCCTCAATTCTTGTCCGTTGACCGACCCCGCCATGTTGACCATCTCTTTGACGATAACTTCGACCATTTCTTTGACGTGGTTTGGTGGTGCACTCGCATGGATGCATAAAAGGCCGCTGTCGGCATACGCGTGGTTGTAAGCGGTGGCGCTGTACATCCAGTGGTACCTGTTTAATACGTTGGTGTAGAGGCGGGTGTACATGCCTTTGCCGGGACCACCGGCGCTGAACGACCCACCGCCCCCTAGCATCATGTTAAGGACGCAGATGGCGATGAAGTCGGGGTCTTGGTGCGAGCAGCCCTCGAGACCGACCATTATGTGAGAGAGGACGGGCAAGCCGGCCGACGCGAATTGGGGAATATCGCATTCTTCCTGTGAAAAAAAAAATGCAATAAAAATTCTAATTACGCCTGTTTAAATCCAACTGACGGAAATTCAACTCTAACGCCATAAAAACTGTCACTGTGACCTTGTTCTATTTCATTGACCCACATGAGTCTAGACTCAAGATAAATATCAGGTATTGATTTGTAATGTAGGTGTTTTTATCACAAAGAATGCATAATCGAGTGGACATCCACTTTTTTTTTAACTCTTTGAGGGACGGTGGGTTAAAATTTAACCCACCTTTTTAACTCACCTTAATTTATATTTTTGAGCAGTTTTGCTCATTAATTGTAATATTTTTAATAATACAGACATTATTCTTGTAGAATTTACCACATTTTTTTATTTACAATTAATGAAATTATTATGAAAACTATACAATTTATTAATTAATTTGAAATAACTACATTTTTATACTTATTTTAACTTAAAAAAAAATTGAATTGTTTTTTGAGAATATACACATAATGGATGATTATTATAAATACAAAAAGGAAAAAAAAAACAAAACAAAAAAAATTTCTTTCATTGGGATTAGAATTTCGATCCTTAGGTTTATCAGGCAAAAACTTTCCTATTTCGACTAGTTGGCTTTGTGACGGCATTGAGCATTTCCAGCCTATTTAGGTAACCAATTTCGCTTAACATTACATTGATAAAATTTTGCATTTTTACTAACTGTAATTCGTATTATTCTTAGTTTTTTGAGATATGAGTGGTATGTCCTGATGTTGTGGAAAATTACAACAATAACATGAACTTTGTTTATAAATTTAATCAGACAGTGCATTTCGTCCACTCAATTTCTGTGAATTCACTAAAATTTACTGTAGCCTGTGCTTCATTGTCATGATAACTGACACTGTTAAGTTTAATTAAATTCTTATTCATCTTGGACCGGATTTCCAATCTAAAAATGGATTGGTACTATACCTCAAGCAATGTAAGACAAAGCACAGGGAAAAAGTATGTAAGGAATATCGGGCATTTTGTCAACATGATAAATGTTCATCAAAGTTCTCAAAAAGTTAGAAAAACCTAAAGACTAATTTACACTTTTAGTCTGTCATGGAAATTGGTTGGACAAAATTCACTGTCCGTCACTGTACTCAATTGAAAAAGTCATAAATGGTGGCACTGAATTTTTTTCTATTTCGTTGGTACTTGCATTATGTAGCACCAAGCAACAAGAGTCTCTAAGTAACTGGCAGTATGTAACTTGTAGAGTGTCTCTTTGTTAAGGCAAACAGAAAAACTGCTTTCAACCATATTATTACAAAAAAATATAACTTTTGTTACCTATCGTACGTATTATTTAGTTTGCTTTTGTTTTTATTATTTGTTATTATTTTTCTCTGTTCATTATAATACTATTTTATTTTCTTAATTTTTTAAATGCCTATTATGTCACTAAATAAGTAATAAACAATGACTACTTCATATGAAGAATGCTTTGAAATTATCAAAAATGTACGAGATTTTATGAGGAGTTCATGAAGTTAATGAGGTTACCGGAGAAAGTAAAAAAATCTGAAATCTAAAATAATTGGTCATAGACGATGAAAAACTGTCGTTAGAGCTATTTTAATACCTATTTTTTAAAACAACTTGAAAAATGATTATTTTTAAAATCCAGTAAATAGCTGTACCTGTACGGTATTTTAAATACATTAAAGTGTGTACCTGAAAGAGTTAATAAATGGGTAGGTATATACTAAAGCTGAAGAAAATAAAAATTCTATTTCAGAAAATGGTAGGAAGAGTAGGTAATTGTTACGTTTGCGAAATCTATCACTGCTTAAAAATTATGTATTTGTCACAATCTGTAGGTATAAGCTGCAGAAGGTAAAAATTGGTTTCAAATTAAATAGTTACAGTAAATTGGGTACTATAATATGTTCTTCGGTTTCAATGTGCTTAATTTTCTCTTTTTTAATAACAGACTGAAAATTTACTGTGCGAATCTGCGTACGACTGTGGAAATTTGAAATGTAGATTTTACAATTTTATTAACAGGGCGACACAATTAGTAGTGTTTTTTACAAGACGTTTCAAAATACAAGTTTTGTTAAGAAACTGTGTACAAAGCATGGTGTAAGATATTTAAGTGATGCAGCGAGCGCATGGACTGCGTTGGCTGAAGTGTGGCCGAACTGGTTACGCGATTTTTAGACAAGGATGACATATGCGGGCCATTCGTTTCCGAAAGTCCGTCTAATAAAGTGCACCTGAGGTGCACTTTTATATTGTTCTAATTCATGTTTATACATTTTGAAATGGGAAAAAAATGTTGTGTGTCCAAGTTTAAAAGTGGTCATGCTGAAAATAATGAAAAATTATCTTTATTTCCGATACCTACTACGGAAAATGTTGCCTAATCGCATAATTCCAAAAATTCTGTATTTTCACTGTAAAGGATCATGTGTGTAAAAAACATTTTAAAGCAAAACATATGTAATTCGTGAAATAAATACTGGATGTTATACGGTAAATCTAAAGAAAATTAATTAAAATTATTATTATTATATTAAAAACACCATAAAACATATTTTTTCTAGATTGAAACAGCTTATCCGAACTTTCTCAAATTTTATCTCAAAAAGCCAAAATTAGAAGAAGAAGCAGTACTGTTTTTCCAGTTGTCCAGGATATTGTTAAATTTGAACCACAAGTTAAACGAAGGAGAAAAGCAAAAAGAATTGAAAAAGAAACTCTAAATTTAGATTTTTTTGATTGCTGTTTTTAAAAATTATTAATAAATAATAATAATTTGCTTATTTATTTTAGTAGAAGAATCAAACATAGCTGAACTGAATAACAAACAAAATTTATTTGAAAAAATTTGAAATAAGAATAAAGGTTTATTACCTCCTATTTATTTATTTACCTTATAGTCTTACCTTACATTCAATTTCGAATGGTAATAATTAATGTGATTTCAATAATTATAAAATAAAGTTCAGTTCAAAGTAACGTTATTTAAAAAAGTAGTAATCGACGCAAGGTGTGAAATGAACTTTATACAGATATTTGATCTCTCTGATTTAATTTTTCTCTGGATTCAAAAATAACTACAGTCCAAAAACTGAATTAACAACAAATTTTTGATAAATTGATGGTGTGTTACGGCAGTTTTACAATTCCTAATAATTTTAAATTTAGAATTAAATTTTACTTAGCTCCAGTTTAATGATCGAATGATCGAATTAAAGGGACTTTAAAGTTAATGTTGGTTTAGAATGTAAAATTTTGCTCAAGGAGTCCGTAGCAATTAGCACATTCTAAACAACATTTTTTTAATGCTCCTTTAAATTCGATTATGCAACTGGCCCTTAGAATATTATGCTCCTACAAAATATGTAGGTGTTTATGTTCTTGAAAAATCTTTGTCTTCGATATTCCGTTTCATAGAATTACCTTATTTAAAAAGAATTATTTTTAATTAAGTACTAATTTATTTAATTATTTAATATAATAACTGTTTTCAAGTAAAATTCAATATGTATTTGTTTTACGTTTCGCAACAGAAACACATGTAATAAAAAAAAAAAGTTCAAGCAAAGCTTTATCATTTAGATAATATTTCTTATAGAATTTAAATTCAGAGATATATGACGTGTATTTTTTATACATACAGGGTGTCAATTTTAAAACTTGCTATAGCCAATATCTCTAGAACTAAAAAAGTTGTTGAGAATCACTCAAAACTGTTTCGGTGGTTTTTAGGGGGAATCAAAATGGCATGGTAAGTGACGCAATTATTCAAAAACGAAGACGTTAAGTTTTCATTTTTTTTATTATATTTAAGGATGGGTGGAGGTGTGTCATTTTAATTCCCCCTAGGAACCACCACCAAAACGGTTTTGAGTGATTATTAATAACTTTTTCAGATGAGAGAAATTGCCGATTGCAAGTTTTAAAATTGACACAGTGTATAAACTTGTATTAAAAAATTATAACTATTATCATTTATACAACTGCAAGTTTTCGGTCCATTCCTTCATTTATTGATAGTAATGATGGCCCGATTACGCTATCTCTTTCTAAATTGAGCCTGACCGGTTTGGCCACACGTTTGCAGGGCTCGCTGCATCACCTAAATATCTTACACCGTAGTAAAGAGTGATTTTATGGTATGTGCAAATATTTTAAGAGGCGATACTAAAGTTCAAAAGAAGTCAAAATAACTCAACTTGCCTTTTAAGAATGTTTATAGTTTCTGAGATAGTGGATAAAACCTCCACATTAGCGTCAAAAAAAATATTAAAATAATGCAACATAAACGAATTTTGAACCTTTTGAGTATTTTATCCCAAAGTTTACATTGCTAGTAATCGGTAACATGAGGTAATGAAAAAAATAGATTACAAATTTTTACCGTTTTATGATTTTTTTTAGATGAAGACACTTTTTTCACGAGAATAATTAAGCGATTTATAATAATCGAAGACGATACTAGGTGACAAGGTTAGCCGAGTCACCTCCGCATCGTCCGAGATGGTTTAATCGCACTAGTGTTCGGAAGAGGGAGGTAAAAATTTGTATTGTTAAATAAATTTAATACGTAATAAAATGACATAGAGGTAATTAATTCTCAAACCACAAACCTCGAAGTAAAAACTGTATGTAAATAAACTTGTTATTTTTTTTATAGCAAATCAAAATTAGACAAAAGATATAATCGAGTAATCCATATAATTTTGAGGCGTTTGAAACTTTTTTATTGACTAATAAAATCAGATAAAATAAAAATTAACTACAATAAGAAAAATAATGTTTTCATAGAAAAGATATAGTTTTGACACCACCAGGTTCGACAAATCGAAAAAGACTATTACCACAGTTCCACATATGATGGGAGCATTTTTTCGTCACACAAATGCAGATTTTATGTAAATGAAGATTAAAATCATTTCAGCATTTCCTGAACAAACAACTTTTACTTACGTAGATTTTAACCGGATTATACAAATAGGTTTATTCAAAATGAAAAGCTTCATAAATGCCATTTCCTACTATAACTGCAACTATAGAACAAACAAATAAAAAAAATTAAATAAACTAATCGAAAATTAAAAGTTTTCTGACAAAATGAATGAATTCAAACGTAACATGAATTGCACAACCCGATGTAATAAATTATTTGTAAAAAACGCCTCCAAAAATAAACACCTATCAATGTTTATACGAAAAAACTTGATAATTCAAACATATTACGCAAAAATAGCATTTATCATAATATTTTTAACCATTTTTTTTTATCCAACCTCGTGATTGTTATTCTTAATAAACAACAACAAAGTTAATTTCTGTCATATACATACCTGAACTATTCCTCCCGTATATTGCGCTATACTATCATCAACCCCTAGATTTTTATGCGGCGTAAATAACGTCCTATCAGACTCCCATATGGGTTTTTTATCAACAAAATGTTTCTGTACAGCTTCACACAATTTATTATGGTCCACCCCAACTCCCGCCACTACCATTCTCTCAGGGGTGTAATGCTGACTTAAATAGGTGAAAAGTAGTTCCCTGTCGATTTTATTAATGTTTTTCTTGGGGCACAGTTTAGGAAGACCCAAAGTATTGTCTCTGTAGGCGGCCTAAAATTAAAATTCGAGCATTTTTCAGTAAAATAATTGACTCGTACCGCATGTATCATATCCATAAGCAGTGTTTCCTGCTCTGGTCTCATATTCAACGTTTCCAGTTCAAAATTAATTGCTTGTCGAGCGTCATCTACTTCATCGGGAGTGATCTGCGGCCTTAAGGCTGCCTCGGCTAGGAGTTGAATGACGTCATTTAAGCCCTTTGTGTACGCCGATGCGGCGTATATCATCGTGTCACGTGACGCTTGACTGTCGCAAATCCCGCCGTGTTTCTCGAGTTTGTTGAACATTTCGTCCTTGTCAGGATAATACAAAGTTGACTAAAATAGTAGAATTAAAACAAGCGAAATTTAGATTGTCAGTTATTACATTAAAGGCTAGCTTTTCTAGAAAATGTGATATTCCGCTCGGGTACGCCACTTCATACCTTGAACCTGAGTCAATGATAACTGAAAAATGTATCAAAAGTTAATATTTCTCGTTTCGAATTAACACACACTTACCCCCCACTGTGCAAAACTCCCCAAATCGGTTCTCTGAAGCCACCCTGAGCCCATTTGATAACGTCGTCACTTGTGTATTCTGGTGCTCTTTTTGCAACGAAGCGTAAATGGGGGTCGGGAGATTTTCCACAGGTTTGTCCATTGGGGGCAAATTTGTTACCTTCTTGCCCGATTTGTTCGCAAAAGTCTTCGGAAAGGGGCTTTGGGGACTCCATAACCTTCACACATGTGGTTAGATGCGAAATTTTTGCAAAAAAAATCAACTTACGGGTTTTTGGTGTGTAAAATGTATCTCTGAAACTGTTTATATAAAGCCATAACTCTGAAGGTTGAGGGTGAATTACAAATGCTTAAATTTTAGATGATTTTGACATGAGACTGCAATTTGACAGTTGACAGATTAAATTTTATTTTTACACCTAAGGTTGGCAATGCGGTGCACGGGCGAAATGTTGGTTGCCTACACCGCACTTTTTGAAAAAGCAATTTAAGTAATTAATATTTCGTTTTTAAATATCACTTTGTTTTTTACACTTTTTATATCAATTACCACAGATTTAGTCAATTTGCAATTTTTTACGTTAGAAAGGCTAGGATGTAATTAACTATACATACAGGCTCTATTCCGGCGAAATCCTACATTAGAAATATTGAGAGATGAAGCAATGATATTTATCTAAAATTTTGTATACAGGGTGTTTCACAAAATTTTACGAGGCTTGAGCTTAATGTGCGCACGCCGCTCATCGCATCTGAAAATTCATTAAAAAAATTGCGCCATTTAAAAAGGTAGAAATCAAACAATTTTAAAAAGAAGAAAAATTTTAATTAAAAATGACTATACAGGGTGAGTCACCCGCTCTAGAAAATTATAACAAAGCAATAGCAATAAATACAGGCTGTTCCGGATAAATCCCATACTAGAAATTTTGGGAGTTCTAACAGTTATATTTATCTAAAATTTTGACTATAGCCATAATCGTTTAGATTCTGCTCAATGAAAATATTTTCAAGATGGCGGCACTTCCGGTTATACCGTTGCGTTTCTGGATTACTCAAGTGATTTTGCGAGAATTTTCATTAGTCTTCTCTATACCTAAGTATAACCGTTATTGAATAAAATGTGTTTTTTTTTAAATCTGGCGTCAAAGCTATCATAAAAGTTTGTTTGTGAACAAACCATCGTATTGAAAGTTATTAATCTGACATTTGACACCTCACCGGGCGTACTAAAAATTGTGGTCCCTTCACAACACACTCATATCACCGCCAACTATGACGCCAAATTTAAATAAACACCTGTTATTTAGACTTTTTTGAAATTTTTTGGATTTGCATCTTCTTATTCAAAAATATTTTTTTATTATTTTAAAATCGTATTTGAGCAAGAGAGATCTTTTCTTTGGTGCATTTGATGCAAAAATAATTAATACCCACTTTAAGGTTACGCTTGGGAAACTTCAGATACCTACTCATAACTCAATTTCTTCAAATAGAATGCCCCAATTTCTTTACTCAATAAAGGACATTTAGTTCTGCATCGATCTGTATCAACATTTCCTATATCTAAGTTTAATGCTTTCCCAGTTATCTTGACTTGTTTTACAATGGAAGAATTTTTTTTGCATAATAGTTTCTGCATAGTTTGGAAACATTTCTCACTGAATAAATACGAAGTTTTTCTTTTTGAAATTGTGTTATTCCTTTCGTAAATATAAATTGAATTAATTTAATCCAAATTTGAATAACTTGATAGCTAATGGCTTATGAATTTCTCGTAATACCAAAATAAGTCACTATAATTTAAAACTATTAAACATAGGTATAGGAAATGCTAATACAGATCGAAAGAATTAAATGCTCCTAAATTTTGTGAAAAAAAATTGGGGCAATTCATTTAGAAAAATTGAGTTAAAGGTATTTCAAGTTTCTCAAACGTAACCTTATAATAATTAATTATTTTTGCAATTATGATAAATGTTACATATATTGGGCTGGTGCCTAATCTTCATTCTTGTTTTTTTAATGAAAACTCTGAATTTCTCTAGGGTTTAATTAGAATTAATTGTGAAAAGATTTGAAATACATAATTGTGGTTTCGATGTAATATAATAAACCAAAATGTTAAAATGAAATAAATGTTTTTTCATAGTTTCAAATTTGAAGGTGTATTCTCTTTTCATTTTTTTTGGAATATGTGGTGGTCCTGAAATTATTCGTTTTTACTATATATTTGGTAATATCTATTAATTTTCGCATTAGACAAATTACCAAAGCTGTCGCATTTCCGCCAACCCGGGCATTAAAAACCACAAAACTCTCGCCATTTCCTAATAAACCCCGTCTAAAATCTGAAATTTAGCATCGCCGACCGGAAGAGCGGTCTCTCGCCCTCTTAATCGCATAAAACCAATCAAACTCCCATTTGAAAAGGTGCAAGTCGATGGGTCTGATCGATGTTGGCACACCCACATGAGGGATGATTGACGATGATTTTTTGGTTCTTTTGTGGAAACAAGTCAACGACCGCAGATGGACAAATAATGACCATTTCTTCGGACTCCCGTGAGCTACCGTTGCAACATTTGGTGCGGTTATGATTGAAAGATGGTCAGCTTGCATTGTTTTGCACGCGCCAACGTCATGTTGTTGAACTCGATTTTACCGAGAAAGCCCTCGAGAGGCTTCCAGAATTCGTGTCATTTCAGGTCTGGCCTCGAGAGGGGCTATTACAAGGGAAATGAACCCTCGAAACTTTGCAATTAAACGAATTAAGTAATTAGAACGATAAAAGTTTCAACTTTTTATTTTTTCCACAATTGTTAATAATAAATGCTTCAGTTAGTACAAATACAAAATCATTTTTTAAACAATTTCGTTTTTTTTATCCAACTGTTGTTCCGTGAGGAACCTGGAGACGTTTCTTGAGAAGTCTCTTCTTCATTTTTTTGTTCAGCTAATTGCGGTTGAATATCAACAACCAAGCTTTGGCGACATAAAGTCGAAACTGTGTTCATTTTTCCCGCATCCTTCCCTCTCCTCATTTTCACTTTCCTAAACTTTGAGGCAATATTTGAAAATCCAAATTTCCCTCCAAGGAGACCCTTCTGTTTGTTGGTGTTTCTGGGAAGTGACACATAACCGCCCCCGTGAATTTCAGGATCAATTTGTTTGTAAACAAGAGCATCAACATTGATCATTCCAGCACTTGCTGATTTAATTAAAGCCCCACAAGCCGACTCATAACTCGACTCGCTGTCTACACTAATCTGACTGAGCCGATTTCTCGTCGGAAATTTGATCGGTTCTTCTGATTGTGAAGGAGTAGAAGCTGGACCAGCATTCAGAAACTCCTCTTTGGCTTTCTGCAATTTCTGCAACCTTAATTCAGTCGAGAGTCTCTTCGCATCAACTTCTTCATTTCTAGCAAACGTTGCAACACTTGAAGACTTGGAAATGCAAGAAGACGCACTTTTTGGCATGGTTACTTGCCTGTGAAGAAAACTAGCACTGGCAGATTTTTGCACTGGTGAAGCTTTCTTTAATTCTTCTTGGTACCGTTCTGTTTGAGCCTTGACTCGGCGTTCGGCTATCGGCGAACGCCAAGCAACAGGGGACGCAGAACCACTACTCTTCCCCGATTTGGTACTTGGTGATTCGGAAATTTTTTGGTTGTACTTATCCATCATGATTTTGATACTTGGAGAAATGTCTTTGAGGAGTTTCCTCTGAGGAGCTGGAGACACTGACGTTGGCAGAGGTGGTAGCTGTGTCAAACTACGTTCCCTTGAAATATCTTGGTTTTTCGCTTCCGGTGGTGCTTCATCAAATTCTCGGCTAAGTCCACTTTCCACCAAAGGAGTGAATAATTTCCGAGTTGTTTTCACAAAAACTGTTACTGGGGAATCTGAGGGTTTTGTTTCTTCGTTTAAAGATGAAATATTTAAGAAGTTGGTTTGGGTCGGAACTACAACTTTCTGAATTATGCTTTCATCTACCACAACAGCGTCTTTTTCGTCACTTTGCTCTTTATTCATTGTTGTACTACTTTCAGAAACAGATCTAGTCCGGGTTAATTTTTTATGAGTGTTCTTTTGCATTTCTTCTTCTTCATCGTCGGTGTCTGTAAAATTTCGATTTTGTTGACTTTTTTGCCTGTAACGTATCCTTTTTTTGATAGCACCTTGACTCTGAGTATTACAAGTGTCTGATTTTACATACAGTCGACCCTCACTTCCTGCATTCGACTCAATGGACGTTGTTTTCTTCACTGTTTTCTTCTTCCCGTTTGAGAATTTACGTCTTGGGGCTGTTAAATCTAAAACCAAGCTTTAGGTACTACCAACACAGCTAAAATCGTACCTGAAGCAGCACAAATGTAACTGAGACGTCTTCTCAGTTCCAACATTTTACTGTTTATATCTTTAGCAGTTTCTATGATTGGGTTTAAAGACCTAGCACCACAATCTCGGAACGCTTCATAAACATTTCTGTTGTTTAACTCAATATCGAGTCGTTCGGTCTGAAAAAACTATTATTTTACACAAAAACAATTTTTTTATTACCAATTGATTAATTTCCGATGATAAGTCTTGGACGGTTTCCAAAGTGTCAACAACTTGTTTCATTTCTGACTCATCACTTGTAATACCAGCAAAGACACTCGAATTTGCTTCTTGCAAATGCAGGATCTTGTCATTGAGTCGATTTGACATGGCTTTTTGTGATTCATCAAACATCTAAAACCACTAATTAATAAAAAATTAGAATTGAAATAACTGACCTTCAGGCGAATCAAATCAGAATTAACTTTCATAGCTTGCTCACTCATTACTTCCTGAGTTCTCCTAGAAACTTTGTAAAATTTTTGAAACAATTCACCACAAACTTACTGTATTTCCAACTCGTTCTCAATGAGATTCTTCAAAATACTGAAAATTTCTTCAATCAAATTGTAATTGTTTTGGGCCTTTGCTGACTCGCTACGGCGTACTTTAGGGGCGGCACAAGTTTCACCCTCACTACAACACCCATTAAAAGAGTACTAAGAAACAAAACAATCGTACCACATGGTCTTCAATTCTTCTCTCTGATAGACCGGTTGTTGGATTCTTTGGGAGTACGTCGGCAAAGGTGCCGCTGTTTCTTCAACTATATCTTCAACTTCGACAATCAGAGCTTCCGGTTCATCTTCGATAAACTGAATAGATGAAGATTTGGACTCAGCGAGAACTTCTTTCTCCAATTCCTCCACATCGTTTAATGACAGACTTGACGGTTGGTGACTCATCAAAGGGCAAGTGATTGCGATACTATCGGCGGATTTTGACCGGACTAGAGGAGGAGTCCTGTCTGGAGTTTTGTGTTTAGGGCTTGTTTTCCGATTCAGTGAAGAGTTTAAAAGAGCAAAAGTTGAAGATTCGGGTCCAATGCCTTGTGCTTTCTCCCATTCGTACAATTTTTGGGTAAATTTCCGGGAAATTCCCTCAAATCGGTAAAACCCAGAAGGGGTATGAATCAAAACTTCCTTTTTCAAACCTCCAAGAACCGAGCTTCGCAGTTTTGACAAACTTTCTTCCCGTTCTAAAAACTTCTGTCTTTCGCGTTCCAATCGTTGTTTCTCTTTTTCGATTTTTCCCAACTCTTTTTCAAACCATTGCAATTCTTTATCGTGGGGTTCTTTGTGTTTTTTGCTGTGTTTGGGTGAGGATTCCTTCCGGTTTAATTTCGGACTTGACTTGAATTCGGTCGTGGCCCCCGATTTGATTTGTTTCCACTCTTCTAGTTTCTTCCTGAAATCTTCCGACAAGGGTGGATACTCAATAGTGGGGGAAGTTTCGCTTTTAGGGGCACTGAGTGACTTCCATCTTGGTACTTCTGATAGTTTCTTTTTTGGGCTTTCTTTTCCCGAAAGTTTCCGGATTTTTTCCCACTCCTGCAACTTTTTGCGAAACTCAGGAGGAAGATTCTCTTCACTGGTCATTTGAATGCTTCTTTTGACAGACGGTTGGGACTTGATTTTTTGCCATTCTTCCATTTTCTTCATAAAAGCCGAATCTTTGGGTTCATCAACGTAACCACAAGATGAAGAAGGGTTGGTTATTCCGGGTGAGCTTTGCTTCATTCTTTCCCACTCTGTGAGTTTTTCTTGAAATTCGAGGCTAAGTTTCTTCTGTAATTGCTTGTAATTTCTTTGAATTTCGTCTTCAACTGTGTCTTCCTTTGAGTTTTGGGGATTGTCATGTGGTGGCAAGAAGGCTTTCTTCACTCTAGTCCACTTGGAAACTTTCTTCGAGTCCTGGAAAAACAACTAAAAATATTTTTGTTTCGGTTAGGGTTGCAGGAGTAGTTACAGAATCTTCGGCAATTGCTTGTTGGTATCTGGCCACAATTTCGGGTGGAAGGTCATTCGAGACCAACCTTTTGTAGATTTTGGGCGACTTTTTATCTTCATCTTCAAAAACATTATCTTCATTGTCGCTACATAACTCAACGTCAATTTGTATGTCATCGCTGTGTGCACTCAACCTGTGCTTCTTTTTAAAACTGTTCCTCGTCTGTATAATATCTTTCATTTTTGCCCATGGTGTTTTGTGGCATTTGTGTGATTTTTGGGATCCTTCCTGAAAAATCTCTCAGCGGTTAAATGGTTTATTATTTCAGTTTTGGCTGAAACAAACCTTGGAATGTGGAATGTAATTATGTGAATGTTCATCATCTGAACTTCGAAAATCTTCGCATGGACTTCGCTGATCTAAAATTAGCAATAATGATGATACGAGTAATAAAAGTTTGAAAAGTATTATCTCTGGTATGAGTAAACATTATTAAATTTGCATAACTGTATATAAATAGTTGCATACACGACTCTATTTTCCATTATGTCTAAAATTAGATTCTGGCAGTCGAACAAATTTTTATTTTTTCCTATTTTTTCTTCCCCATGTCACTGAACGAAATTGTGTTACTTTAAAAATAAATCCTGAATGAATCTTTTCATCTTTGTTCCGGTGTAACACGATACGGGGTGTTAATTTTTGATTGTAATTCAATTTCAAACAAAAGTTGGAGTTTATTTAATTTCATCTTTGTGTCAAACTGTGTTTGGCTAACCTAATTTTGAAAATGATGGAACTAATGTTTTAATGTAAACTTAACTTATAAATAGATACTTTAAATTCAATATTTTTGAACTAGATTTCGTAACTTTTTGTCAAAATAATGTTTCGAATTAAACTGCATTTTATAAATGGGTTAAAAATAGGCTCGACTTTTTATTGTGTCGGTCCATCATGTTATAGTTTGCATCCCATTAACTAAATTTAGACATTAGGGAAATGAGCTTTAATATTTTTTTAATTCGGCCAAATTGTTGGGCTAGGGTGCAGCGTATTTAATTCTGAAATAATTTAACATTTTTATTAATTAGTTCCTGCTTTCTTTGTCTTCAATATTTTAAGATTTTACTACTTTTTGTAAATTAATATGCAGCTGTTTTACTAATTAACTAGTGACCTGTCTGTCTATACCTATGTCAATAAATAAAAAATAGAATGTTTCTTTAAAAATCAATAACCGTCTCGTAAAAAACTAAGATTTTTAAGATTAAAAAAAAAACTTTTTGTTGTTCTATTTAAAATATGTATTACTCTACTCTTAGTTGTTTTTCAGTTTAAAAATCTGTTTTTCCTGATTTCTTTTTTACACCTAGACGTGTTTGACTTGACTGAATCAAATTAAATAGAAAAACCCAAGTCAGTTGACTAGTGTAAGATAGATTTTTTTTAAATACATACTGTCATGTCTAATTCAATACTACAATACTTAATAACAAACATGTTTCGATACAAAATTAAAGGATTACCTAAGAACAAAATGAAAAATTACTTTTTAAAAATGATACATACAAAAAAGTCATAAGTAGATAATTTCTATAATATTTCTCCGTTACTAAACTGGTACGGAAGGAAAAATAATTTTCTTATTCGTCAATTTTATTTGCATTAAACGCCAAAAACAAAAAAAAGAACTTTTAGTGTTTTTTATTTGGTTCAGAATTGTATTTTTGATAATTTTGGATTTTTATAGTTCACAGAATAAAATTTTTGACTTCAGAGCTTGTTTGAACTAAATAGTTTAGAAGTAAACATACTAATAAAAGTCCCTGATCCTCCGAGGTGAGTAGGGCGCAAGGGGGGTCTCAACCACCAAACAAGTAGGTACCGTTTTATGTGTGTTACAAAAAAATGTTATGTATAAAATTAAAACTAAAATTTCCTACAGAACGATGTTTTTATCTCTTTTTATCTCTTTTTGAGAGTTTGCTAATTAGTCTAAAAAACGATTAATGAATTAACTTGAGGATGTGGGTAGTAAAAATCGTAAGCATTGTGATTGGGCCGTTTCAAGTCGGCCGTTACGTTAATATTAAAAACCAATCACTTTACATTTCTGGATTCATTCAAAAATTTAATGGTACGATATGATTGGTCGGCTTGAGGTCGGCCATTATTATAAAGTATGTAACCATGGAGAAACCAATCACCTTAGACTTTTATAGTTTAATTCATAAAGGTAGCGACATTTGTTAATTCAGATTCAAATTTAGATAATTAATTTTTTATGGTAAGATTATGATTGTGTTTTGAAACTTACGTGTGTGTCGGTGCCTTATAACGCTAGCTTTAGTATCTTAGTACTTGTGTTGTGTTGTAAAATGTTTGTCTTACGTTGTCTTAGTTTGTGAGATAATAAAACCCTAATAGCATTATTCATCCTATGTGCTCATAAACACAATATGAATGGGCGACGAAGACAGTGAAATAAAAATTTTCGTCGAATTTGAACATTTTTATGCAAGTAGTGGAACATAACCTCACAGCAGTCACAGCGATCTCACATTCAAGGGATAGTAGGGACACATGTAAGGTAGGTAAAGACTACGAAACATGTGTTCAATTAAAGATACAGAACTATTTTATATCCAAATTTACTGCCTGACACCTTCCTTTCTGGGCGCTTTTTCTGTAAACTTATAGGTAATTTAAACACTAACTGACAAGGTGGGACAAACAAATTGTTCATTAATTAAAGAGTACGATATTTGCCACCACATATCCTGACAACTATGTGAGATACAAAAAACTTGAAATTTTTTCGAGATACAGGTTGAGTCATATATAATAAAGACCCTAACCGATATTCAGACGCAACCCAAAATACATTCTCAGATACCACTATTGTGTTTGTAATTTTTCAAAGATATAAACAGATACCTGTGATAGTTTTGACGATTTTTATGACTTGGAATCCTACGGTGTACTTTTGACATTACAGATTCAGCTACAACATTTTGTGGCATTCCCCATTTGTCAAGATCATGTCAGTTTCTTCGTCGTTTGAGTACATTTTGAATTCAATGGAAAAAAAGTCGGATTTTTGACACTGTCAAATTTACCTAATGACATATCAACATTACTTTGATTTGAATTTAATAAACTAAATTGTTCAAAGGCAAAAAAAGCAGAGTTGTGAGAATGTATTTTGGGTTGCGTCTAAAAATCGGTCAGGGTCTTTATTATAAGTGACTCAGCCTGTATAAGCAAAAAATCATAACACGGCACTTTATGGTTGTCTCCTTGAGCCCTGCTCATCTCGGTGGATCAGGGACTTATGTTAAGTTTACTTCCTAACTAACCCAAAACTGTTCTGAAGTCAAAAATTTTGTTCCGGAGCATTTATTCTAGTATACCTCTTTTTTTGAAGCGTTTATTGACTGAAATATTATGGTTGTTTTTCTTCGTTAAAAAATCTTAGTTATTTGTCAAAGTCTAAAATGAATATCGGGTGTTTTTTCGACCCACGAAGTGTTCTTTTAATTTTTTGATAATATTTCAAAACAGAAAATCAAGTTGTTTCTTTAAACGGGAATTACCAAGTCAAAATTTTTGGATGAAAATAACCATCACTTTTTCCTATGATCACAAATTTTGTTTGTTTTTTGTTTTTCTCAAGTTTTGTTGTTTTTATTAGTAGTTCCTATATTTTTCTAACATAGGAACTCTAGATTTTATGTGACCAAAATTTTGACTTTTATGGATTTTGTGTTCACTTTTCCGCAAAATAATAAGTTCCTTCTTGTCAAAATTTTAATGTAAAAATATGTGTATACGAAAAGAGTTAAGATTCAGCTTTAATTTCAAAGTCCCTTTGTCAAATATGGTGCAGACACACTTATTTGGTTTCTTTTTTCTTCTTCATGACTATTTTGTCACTTTATTATTAACAACTAGAGCATATTTAGAAAACCTGATGCAGTAAAAACTGCCTTAAAATTTTAAATTCGGCTTTCACACTTTTCTACATAAGTTTCTTAAAACTACATATTAGCGGTACTAAATTTATTTCATATTTTGTGTTTTGGTCTCAAAATTTTTAGACACTTTTTCTAACAAAATAAATTAAAACCTGGAAATCTCAATATAAAGTATATTTCATTGAAATTGGCATAATAGGCGGCTATGGAATTTCGTATTTAAGTTTGTAGACCTGTGTATGTCCCTGATATAACAGCTGATGGGGTTTTTGTTTTTCTTTGATCACTTACCTACATGGTTTACTTAACTGACATGACTGACATTTGTATTCGTTTTTTCACTGTTTTCGTTGGTTGTTCGTTATTCCTACTATTTTTTCAAATTATAATTAAAAGTAGTTCTCTTCAGAACCCCAGATTTAAAGTACACGCTAAGGTATGTTTGAAAACATAATCAATTTCTTTTTGTTCCTTCTTTTGTTGTTAATGGAATCAAATATACCAATTTGAATTAAGCCAAATTATTTTATCCACGGCAAAACACGATTTTTCAGGCTTCAGTACGCGAAGCTTCATTTTGTACAGATTTCTTTTTTTCACTCCGATCGCAACAACTTTACCATTGTTTAAAAATTCACAATTTTGTCCTACATTTTTAATGACAAAATCCAAACCCCTTTTGGCTGCAACTTTCACGGAAAATAAATTGTGTTTCATCTCCGGTGTGAATAAAACGTCTTTTAAAATTCCTGAAAGCCACTTATTATCAACGAAAGTCTGTATTTTCTACAAAGCAAATAGTGTATGTTTTTGGTGTCAAAACTACATCTACAAAGGGATGAAACTTTTTATGGAGAAAAACTCTCTCTGAAAACCTTTGAAAGAGGGTTCTTGAAAAATAAAATTTTAACTATCTTCACCTCACTTTTTTTAGTGACAAATTTAGTTCCTTAATATGTAAAGCCTTTTTCACATTTAAAGCGCAGTTTACACAATCATGGCCTACTGTTATGCCAATTTAAATGAAATGGATTATAGCTACTCAAAAGTCTAGAAAATATTTTGTTACGGCGGATGCACTCCGGATGAGCCTTTAGGTCATCAAAGACAAAAAACATGAGAAAATATACACCTTTAACTTATTTATTTCAAATTGTTATTATCGTATCAACAATAAATTACTCCCTAGGATTTAGGGATATTCATGAATAGGTTGCCATAGATTTGGTTAGGTTGGTTTTTAGTGACAAACAAAAGATATCGTAACTAGTGTCAAAAATTTAGGTTAAAGTCACCTGTCAGTTTGTATAGATAACTCAATTGATAGTTGACAGCAGGCTGACAGAAAACGTCAACCGTCAACAACAAGGGGTAACCAACACTAGGCATTCAAAATTACTTCTGAAAATTCTAGTTACAAACAACATAAAAAACGTAATTTTCCTAAAAATTCAAATCCTAGGTGGTAATTTCTTGTTGACAAATCTTTAATTGTACTCGAACGTCCCAGATACATGATTCGTCGCCCTACCTTGTTTTTTCAAAAATATCCATTATAACGGTTTTTGATTTTTTTCCAAAAAAAGTAAAAAAAAAAAATACGTTGGCAAGTTTTCAAATAGTATTTTATAGACAAATTATTTTTCTAATTTTAAATAATGCCAATAGTTAAAGAGAAAATAGAAAATAGAAATATAAATTCCGTGGCATCTGTCGTTTTAGAAACAAACTAAAACGGGTTCCTCTTTAATCTAAAGTTTTACTACGAGTAAATGCGCTAGTGGTGCCAACATTAATTTAGCATCACTTTATTATTACACAAAATTTGATGGAAAAGCTTTGTTTGCTTTCCGTTTTGATTTTCTCACCATGTCTATGGAAATCCTCCGTGGAGGAAGCCGTGGAGAGACTCGCCGGCGTGCTCACTTCCGCCGCACCCGAGTCCACCGGACTATGTCCATGGTCATCACACGACGGCACCCTCAGATACCTCGCCACCTCCACCGGCGCCATCCCCCCAATCCCACTATCCTGCGACTTGGCATCACTCACATTGGGGGCGGCTTTCTCCCACTTAAACGCCGCCTTCACTTTCGTCCATTTCGACACTTTCGCCGGCTTTGCCCTACTGTCCACACACGTCGATGCCCTCCTATCACTCCTCACTTCCGGCTCCAGACCCGTCACCGTCACCGAGCCGCTCCTGTTCCTCCCTTTCCTCGAAATCGACTGTCTTAGTCTCGAAGGGGCGGAAATCTTCTGCTTGGGACTCTTCGTCTCCGAGAGGATCGACTCTAGGATGGTTTCGGCGAAAGCGGTGTCTTTGTCCAACTCGGGGCAGTCGTCGCGGACGTCCAACTCCTTGCGCATCTTCTCCAAGTTGTTCAGGTGCTCTAGGTCGCGGATACGGCGGTGGAGACGCGCGTTTTGCTCACGGAGTTCCAGCATTTGCTCCATGAGCTTGTAGAGTTTCTCCAGGTGGTCGAAAGCGTCTTCGGTCACCATGATGGGGGCGAAAGTGGACGTGGAGCGGGAGTATAAATTGGCTTTTTGGAGGCTGTCAAGGTAGGCCAAGAAGTCATCTCTTTCCGATTCTTTCTCAGTGGGGTCGGGCGGGGGTGTGGGGAGCTTCGTCTTGTCGTACTTTCGACGAGACCTAAACAAATGAGAAAAATAAAAATAAATAATTTTTGGCTTAAAAAAATAAATATTAGGAGTAATTTTAGTTACTTGTGTATTTCTTTAAAAATTAGATTTAGAGCAATATAAGAGACATTTTCTAAAATTTCTATAAATTTTTAGAATTTGTGTACAGTGTTTTATATGAATGTGGGTAGCAGCAAAGAACTGTAAACGGAAGCGTTAGTGACGATATTCTTTACATTGTATTTAAAGTGTTTTATAAATAAGTGTAGTAAAGCATATTTGTTTGATTCATATTTTAACAATTACAAATTCCCCGTAAGTCTCACTTTTTTCTTAATTTTGATTTAAGAAAAGCATTTTTAAATGTTTTTTATGTATAAAAATATGTAAAGATAACAATTATTACATGAATTACGAATTTCTAGCCATTTTTGAGAATATCTGAAGAAAATAAGTTGGAAAGTAGTATATTTACACAAAAAAAGTCGTTCAACATTTTTCACTAGGATAAACTATTCAAGATAAGTAATGCTTATTTTCGAATTGTAGATACACATTATGTTTTCTATTTATATTAAATTTTTATTAAATTTAAATTAAAAAATAATGAAATAAAACTCTTACAAGTCACTGTTAATTTGGTTTTTTCCATCATAGAAACATTTCTATGAAAATCTTTGTGCTTTATTGATGAATAACGAAAAATAAAAATCAATGATAGGCAACTTTTGAATAATGAAACAATATTTTTACTTTTCTTAACCGTTTTCAGTTGAGAAAGTTACTAAATCTTTAACTGTGAAGAAAATTGAAAAGTCTAGAGAAAGTATGTAATTAATTAATGTAATAATTAAATAATAAAAATGATAAAGATTAAAAAAAGTATAGTACTCCTATTAAAATGGTGAGAAATGTCCATTTCCATTGAGATGAATTACTCTATTGGCCTTCGGCTCTTACCGTAAAATTCATTTTCGTGGAAATAGCCAACTTTCTCACTCGTTGAATAATTTACTATTATTGAGAAATTGATATTTTTTCAACTGAAAAGGCATTATAAATTATTTATATATGAAAAATATAAATATCTGCATGTATTTTGAATTTTAAATATGTACACTTGAGTGCAAAAAAAACGCAAATTGTCAAAAACAAAATTGTAATTTTTCATAGTGTGAAAAAGGTTGCTCCCAAAAAGGTTAGAAAACTATCAAAAGAAATGTCTTATATGGTGGTCTTGCCATGCAGTGTCATCATAGTCAGTGTTAAAAACGAAATGGAAAAACTTGATAGAAGTTTGGAAGACGCCTGACAATTATGAAATTGTGAATTGTGACAAAGACAACGTCAAAAACCTGGCAATTTACATGATAAAACAAATCAATTTGCGTCTTTTTTGCACTCAAATGTATGTAAAATGATTTCTAAATTTTCCAACAACCAAGAAAATTTTTAAGAACGGGTAGAAATATCCTCTGTATAGCTTTACTGTACCAAGAAAAAAGGACGGGAAAATGTATTTTCTTGGAGTTTTCTGGAATACAAGAAAACTAACCAAGAAATTTAATTATTTCAATTGTTGGATCAAGAAAAGAATAAAATATTCGATAAAAGTTGGATAATTATACAAAATTGCTTGAATTTGGTTTTTTATTATTTTTTTTTCATTTGTTGCATAGAGTAGATTTTAAACTGAGCTCCTGAAAATTTAGTAAGAGTTTTGTTGTTTTCTTATCATTGCTAGTATATTTTTTAATAAAGCGTACCGCTTAAAAGCTTCAGAAAACGATCGAAGCGAGTAGATCATTTGATACTATACTAGCATCATCATTATAACTCAGAAACTTTTAAAAATGAATAAAAAAAACGTGGGGTACTAATTTATTAACATTCTATTTAAAGCCAAAAATACGTTAACATTATTTGGAAGCTTTCCCATAAAAACGGTGTTATAGCTAATGTAGCTTGAAATTAGAAACGCTTAAAGTGTGTATTTATGAATAATCTAACTACCTATTTCCTCAAAATTTGTAAATTTTAAAAATTCATAAAAATTTGTTGAAAAAATTTGCAATTTTGGGAGCCAGTACTTAAAGTAGAAAAAAACATTAACAAGTTTTGTAGTACAAGAAAACTAGTATTTTACAATTACAATTTTCCACTTATCCGCTATTTTCTTTTTGATTTCGAGGGTAAAGTGAAAAAAAGTAATAGTGTTGATGGGTAAATCCTTTTAGTACCTTTTGCGAGGTAAAGTCGTTGGTGGAATGTTATCACTCATGTTCACTCACAATCACTTTGATTTCGCTGGGAGCTACATGATCGGACGCGTTTTCGGCGTCTGGACGCTCGAGACTGACCCGCGACGCTAGACGTCGCTCCTCGCCGGGGATATACTTAGCATTGGCACACGGTACTATCTTTATGCATCTGAAGTGTGCTCAACATCCGTTGATGTTTGTTTACGTCATTGGGGTCGATGCGGTGCTTGTTTTTTGATGACAAATCAAATAATCCAAGGGTTGAATCGGAGTTTGTAAATATTTGCTCGGATTTGATTGAGACGTTTCTTTCGTTGAAAGTCGGTGCTATTTTGGTAATGGCATTGAGACACGAGTTTTATGTTTAGGAAAAATGGTGCGTTTTGTTTTATTACATCCTTTCCAGTTGCTTAAAAACTCGAGTCAATTAAATTTTATCGCGATTGGAAAAATACTCAATTGGAAGAAACGAACCATTTTGTGACTCTTTTGAACTTGAGAAATATTCAAAAAATCTCATTTTTCGATAATAAAACTTTGATGAATCATACCGACTATAGTACGTGTCGTGTCTAAAGCTCCAGCCATCTGTTTTACATTTAGCATCGGTTGTTTATTTGCTTTGCATAGTTTAAAATTTGTCGGTGTAAAATATGGAATTTGTATTTTATTATTGATAGATGACGTAGATCCGAGAATAAAATTTATAGGGAAAAGAGGTCTTTTTCGCGGTTTAGGTTTGCTGTCATCACGTGTCTTTTCATACATACTAAATCTGAAAACATACACACATGCCTTGCTGTAAAATATCACTTTGGTTTGTGAAGAATATGATTTATTGAAACCGTAAAATTGCGAGTTTATTGAGATAAATGGACTGGTATCTTTTTGTAAAGAAATAAAAAAAATATTTTTTTTTGTTCCAAATAATCAAACACTTTTGGAGGTCACCAGAAGTCAGGTCAGGTCAAAAGATGGGAAAATTTAAGAAAAATTATGACATAACTCGTAATAAACAACGTGAACGCCGACTTTTCATATTTTCAATGGGTGCATAAACAAAAAATTGGTGTAACTTGCAGGACTTGAGAACAATTACGCAAAAAAAAACGATTTCTTCTTCCTTATGTTTGCTGAATTTATTGTTTTTAATATTTAGAAAATTTAATAACAATATACTTTTTTGTATAGTACAAAAGAAAAAATCAATAAATAACATGCAATAAAAAATGTAAAGAAAATAGTACATGTTCAAAGTTGCAAAATGTTTCAAGTTGTTGAATTTTGAAAAATAATATACATAAAATAAAAAAAAATTGGATATAATTAAAAATATTACTTTTTTTGAAAATTTGCATGAATGTTCGTAACCCTAGTGCTGAATACAGTTTTGGGGGATATCAACATTTCATTAACGCAATTAATTTGAGATAAGTAAAATTAGGGTATGTAAAAGCTAAATAAATGGTCTCAAAAATGGGTCATTATTGGTTTTTGATTTTTTACATTTTGAAAAATATCATTTTTTTTTATTTTTTTGAATATATCTTTTCAAATTTAACACACAAATCTGTAGAAAAAGGTGAAAAAATTGCTTTTTTCATTTTGATGAAGATTACTCAATGTTCAGAAATAATTATTTTTTTAAATTCTTTTGTAAAACTTTAATCAATCGTTGTAAGTTATTTTATTTTAAATAATCATAGGAACATCTTGCAGAAAAAAAAATGGAAAAACAAAATGGGATAACGCAAACGATAAATTTGATCCATTTTCTTGAAGGGAAAAATAGAAAAATATCTTTGAGATTAAAAGTGGTTTTAAAGAATGCGATGTTACTAAAAAAAGTATAGAATTCCAAATATTATTAAGAATTATTACTATTATTTTTTTACCTTAAGCAAAGGTAATTTCAACGGTGCATCTGCCCCGATGCACCCATATAGTCGGCGCCCATGATATGCAATGTGTCTTTGATATACTTTATATTTCAGTATTGGTATTATTAAATTAAATACTTAGCAACATCTACTTTGATTTTTATTAAAAAAAGGTCAAATATTACTTAAAAACTTAACGGAATAAAGGAAGTAAAAGTCTGCCTCACATTTTTACTATTATTTACAAAATATAAAAAATACATATTTTTTAATAGATAGCAGTAGGTTGAGAAGAAAGAAATGTCATCACTCCACCAACGGCCTTTTCCTCATGTCGGGAATGAAACACGCCAACACCGACGTCCCTGAAACAAATCCGAGTCTTATTTTGACTTTTTAATTGTGTTTTCATGTAAGAGGATATAATTCTGGGTTAAAGAGGACGCGAATGAAATTCTTCAAGTTATTCTTGAAACCTCATAGTACCACCCATCTCTTAGCATTGCAGCAGCACGTGCAACGCTCCATTAAAAATAGAATTTTCTTTGAAACTCCCAACGATTCGATCGGAATTTTCTCAATACAAGAACTCACCAAGTATGAAAGCTGCGAAAAGTAAGTGAAAGTTGTGGCGTGACATGTCCAGGAAGGTGTACAAGAAACAGGATGTCACATGGGCGTAAAAATAGGTTACACCTAAAGCGGTACCCCTAAAAGAATTTTTGTAAAAAAAAAAATAATTATCAAAAATTTTAACCTGACAGCCGTTGGAAAATTTTCGACAACGACCACAAAAAGAGTCGATTCGACTAAAGTCAGTCCAATGGTGAAAAAAGACGAACATATTGCCAACATTGGGACGTTGTCGATGTACCCCAATACAGCACTCGTAAAAGAGCACAGAGTCAGTCCTGCAACTAAAAAAATTGTGCGATTTTAGGTCAGGTCAGGTCAGATAATTAAAAGATCGAATCTCGTTTTTTATGGACTTGCAAACATCTGGCCTCCGGCCAGAAAAATAATATTTTTGTTTATTTTTCTCCGTGTTGCTATGCTTGATTAACAGACATCGGTCGTGGGTTGAATCACATTTCTATTATCATTTCTCGCACTTGAAATTCAGATAAAATCGATTATGACCTATCAAAAGGCCGTTTAAATAAAAAGACTTGGTTTTATAGGTTTTTAGACTTTCTAGATGTTGCGCATCTGGTAATCACCAGTTTACAAACTACAAATTTAATTTTGCTTCAAGTTTTCGTTTTAATAGGGCGAGAGATTCTAAAATTAGTTTAAAACTTTCTTTTACTAAATTAAAAATAAAAGGTTACTACGCCGATAGTTCACGTTCGAATTTCCAGAATCGTTTATTTTACGAGCTAAATATAAAAGCTCGAAAACATACAAGAATTATACAGTGTTGTGTACTTACAAATCGGAAATTTACGTCCGAATCGATCGATTATGCACAGCAACATTATTTGCCCGAAGAGCATATTTATAGAAATTAGGAGGAAGTTTTCATATTCTCGTTCTACCAAGGACACGGAACAATTGCCGTGGAAAATAAGATTGAGATGAATAAAATTTCCACCTGTAACTGTTTCCATTTTTCTGTCTACAATCTGTGCCAGATAAATAATTGTGCCGGGTAATCTAAAAAAACAAAAAAACAAAGTTTAAACTTGAATAATTAGGATTAGATGTTGTTGTACCCAAATAAAGTTGGCAGTTTGGTTATAGTTATGACTAGGGCTACTTTGATGAAAGGTCTTCTCAACATTATTCTCAACATTCGAAGCATTACTTTAACCATAACGTTCATTTGTTGGATCATGCCTACGGGCTCTGGGTCAATGTTTATGTTGTAGTCTGATATCAAGTCCACCAGTTGTTGCGACTGGACCTTAACATAAAAATTTCGAAAAATTACTCTTAAAATCGACTAATAATGAACTGTCTAGCATTTTCCAAAAATTGTCAAAATAATCTCTAACACATTCAAAAATTAGTAAAACACTTTCTGATAATATTTATTTCAATAACTGACTTCGAGACAATATTTTTAATGTTTGTACCATTGTACTAAATTGTGATACATTTTGATGAACTTAAAAAAGTAAAGAGTTAAATTTGTTCACTTCTGAAATGGATCCAAGTCAGGCTACATACGTTGTCGATAACTCTACTATTATAATAAATGTGTAAAAATTGACTTTGATGTTGACATTGACACTAATTTTGTTTTTCAACAAATTAAAACCTGAATTTTTACATTACACATTTACACAAGTTTCACGTCTGGTTACAACTAAGTAATTACCATTAAAAATAATTACTTGCTGTCTTAACAAAAGTCAGATTATTTTCAAAATATGTCTAAAATTTGATAAAATGTTCGAAAAATAAACATGTCTTTGATTTTTTAATAGGAAATGATCAGCAACTACAATAATATTGTGACATTTTTTTTTGAAAATTATGATAACATCTTGGTTAAATACTGTTTCAAATCTTCTATGTTAGTAGATACAAAAAATCTGCTAGAGATTCTCCCCCCTGTCCATAAGAAATTGTCAAATAAGTAGATATTTGACATTTTCAAAATTTTGTTTAATTTGAGTCAAAATTGTTAATAATGAATTTCAACATCAGTACCTATATTAAAATTTAGAAAATTTTATTTTGAGCATTGCTAAGCTCAAATTGTTATGTTTTGACATTTCGATAAATTATATTCAATTTTTAATTATCAAAATTGTCAGTTTTTTATAAATCATTGTAAAATCGTTATATGTATTCTTAAATAAAAGATTATTGATAGCGCATTTCTAATTGTGCAAAACGTTGTTCCTGTAATAGTCAAACTGTAAATTTTCTTACATCAAAAGTTTCGCTATATTTCGACTTATTGATGGCATAAAACTGTTTCAAAATCAGCGTTGCTGTGATGATCCTCCTTTTGAACAATAAAAAACGAGGACTCATTTCCAAAAGGGCCGAAGTACAACCCATTGTAATACACAATCCACCTCCGATTGCAAAAATGATCCTCCAAGAAGTTAATCTCATGTCCATACCCTGGTGCTCAGTAATATCAGAATTGAAGGCTCCAAAATAGTATAGAAAAACTGAAATTTCATTGTGGATTGTGTTAAATTACGTGACTAGTTTACCTGCTGTGGAGAAACAACCAATTGTCCAAAAAATATCCGGTAGAATGATGTAAAAACCTCTTTTCTCGACTGGTAAAATCTCAGCCAAATAAATTTTGACGGAAGCGATGTTTGCTTGGAGTCTAAAAAGAGTCAAATTTATTTAAATTATTTATAAAATAGTTTCGTTAATGATAAAATTAAATTCTTCACCCAGAACCTAAGAAAAATACTGCCAGATACAGGGTGTACATATTATGCGAAAATGCAGAAATGAAGCAACTTCCAAATATGATGATTAGACTTTTTGATATCATGCATCTTTTTCCAGTGTTATCAGAAATACTACACAGGAGGAATCCACCCACAGCTTTTCCTTGAATCAATTTATGACTTTGCAACTTTTTTGGAGAAATTTTACCAAAATTAAAGCACACATAGATTGATATAATGTCATCCTTGGTCAAAACCGTATCACATGCAGATAACGGCAGTGCAAAGTGCAAACACAAAAACACAAAGCCGTTGGTGAATAAATTTGCCGAAGCAAATCCAACTAAAAATTTATAATAAAGCCCCCATCCTGAAAACCCCGTTGAAAATCAATTCAATTTGTATTAAATCTCACCTGTCTTCTGCAAAGCGTCTTCGAAATGCAGCAAACGCGGAACCACAGGGCGAACTTGAGACATTTGAGTTAATTAAAATTTGACAGTTTATGGTGTCAAATAAGCAAAAGCAATTCGATCGTTGGCAGATTAAAAATGAGCTAATTTGTTGTTTTTGACAAAGAATCGCGGATATGCGGTAGGTTAAAGGAACAGTCGTAGAAATCAACAGGCACAGCTGCATCGCTTTATAAAACAATAGGCAAATCTTCTCGATTCTTTTATTTTGAATTCGGCACGAATTTCAGACTTCACGTGAGTTCTTTGATGCGAATACAAGCGATTTTTGTGGGACTGGGGCGCGACTCCCTAGGGGGCTAGGTCTAATAATGGATTCACTTTTGAGTCTATCTCAGGAGGGTCAACAAAAACGATTTAACTATAATATTAAAGGTTATTATCGAAATCACAACACATTAACATATAAAACAAACTTTTAATAAAGTTAAAAAAATATCCTAGGACATGTTTAACCAAAAAACAAGCGAAATTAATAATCACATTAGTCATGATAAAATAAAATTTTGTGAAAAATAATGTTACTGAAAATGATGTAGGTAAAAACTATAAAATGTAAAATGACAATAATTCGACATTTAACATTTTGTTAGAAGTTATTTGTATTACAAGGGAGGAAAATGTATTTTTTCACTTTTACTTTCCATAGTGTAATATACATTGTATATAATTCTTATAGGAGAAAATCAGCCGCCAATAGATGGTACTAAAACATCAATGTTTTCCCCATTTGAATAGTTTACAGTTGATGCGTCAGATGTCTCTTTTCCTTCCTAATTTTGGCGCGTAGCTTAGACGACGGCGCGGCGACTTTTTGGCGGAATTATGTGACAACTTAAAAGTTTTATTTAATCTGTCACCTAAGGTTTTGTAGGAGTATTTTTTTGTTTAAAATAATAATGCCAAAAGTTGAAATCTCTATTTTAGAAAGTAATGCATCAAAATAGAACCTCCCACATAGTTTTTGTAAAGAGGTATGAAGCAAAAATGCTTGTAAACACTCATATTTACATTGACTTGTCAAATTGACTAAAATGGAAAACTGATATTGTCAAAATATGTTTTCCCGATTTGGATAGTTTTTTGCCTGCCACCAGAGGTCAGCTACTTTGCTGAATGTCTCCTATAGCAAGAAAAATTTAAAAAAATAACAGTTTTTCTTGATATTTTAGTTTCGTCAAATCTAGCAGCATGTTTTCCTGTTTTGATGGAGGAGGTACAATTTTTACCTCCCTTAGAGGTTACAAATATTATTTTTAATGTAATTTTGACTGATGAGGAACGCCACTTTCTTTTTTGAAATTAGGGTGGAAAAACTTATTTTCTATTAGGGTCGTAGGAAAAATATATTGCTTCTTTTTGGGTTTTTAAGTTAGCAATTATTTTTATAAAAGTATTAAACACCTGGTTTTTGTTCAATTTATACTTACATTAAAAATGTAGAAACAGAAAAAAGTTTTGTTTTTTTATTTTCTGTTAAAAAAAACTGCAATACTAATAATAAGTNCAATACTAATAATAAGTCACAATGATTATTTGTATAATTTTTTTAAATTCAGTGAATCTATAGTTAGGTGGGTTATTTTTTTGAAAATATCTTCGAACATGAATAATTATAAAAATTCCGTGGAAGCATACCTAGTTTTTATCAAAGTGGGGCTTTTTTATATGAATAACAAAGGGTATATAAAATTTGAGGTCAAATCCACAGGTTTAATCGAAATTGAATTTACATGAAGGTGGCGAAGCATTTTCTAGCTCTTCGTCTCATCATCAATGCCAAATTTTTTTGTCACATTTGTTGTCAAATTCGAATTAAAAAAAAAATGAAACTATTGAAATATTTAAAAAACAAACTTTTATATCGAAGTAGAATAATATATTAAAGTAGAATAAAACATGATTTTAATACAAAAAGGGAATTAACAGTCGACTGTTTCTTCATGTAAATTCAATTTCGATTAAAGTTGTAACATTGACCTCGAATTTTCTAATAATAATATAATTAATAATCATATGTTAATAATAATAAAAAAATGTGAAAAATATACTTAATTTACTGAAAATGTTTTAACAAAAAAAAACCGTTGAGTTTTTTTGTATTCTAAGTTTGCAATTGCACTTTGTATTTTGGAGTAGTTTTTACAGAGGTATTAGGAATATAATTGTATAATCTTATAACACAGACACTATTGCTTTTTCAAAAAACATTAGATACTTATTTTTTAAACTTATCATAAGATCCTAAAAAAAAGTTTAATGAAAGTTTTTAGTGTAATTTTTGATTTTGACGTTTTAATTGTGAACTTTTTTGTTCTGCATTGAAAAATAACAATTTGAACGAAGTTTGATTTTTTTTAATTTCTAAATCAAGGAATTAATAACAATTTTTTCAGTTGAATATTTATTTCAGTTAAACTGCTTATGCTTTGTTTATCTTTTTTATTATTAAAAAAAATACTTTTTATAATAATCATTAACAAATGTACTAAAGAAAAAATGGATTCTAATTATAAAGGGTGTTCCATTTTTGTTCTTACAAAAAGATAAACCTACAAACATGTATCAGAAAATACTAATTCCCCCGAAAAGGGATTTTTTCAATATTTCAGAAACCGTTTTAGATAACATTATAAAATTTGGTACAGTTAACAATGTTTATAACCTAAATGAATTCAAAGATCAAATCTCGAAATTTTTAATCAGAGGCGTCCTAAAATTGGGGGGCTTACGGTAAAAAGTACCCGAACTATTGTGGCTTTTTCGAGACATATTTGTAGGAAACTTTCTTAAACTCTCGTTTACATTTGTATAGGTAAAAAATGTTTCTTTAAATTTATCGAGTGGCTTTTTAAATACCTACTTACTACTTTTCACTCAGTAAAATGTGGCACTTGAATATTTAAGATTTTTGAGTTCACATTAATAGAAAACTCAAAAAATGTAATCGAAAACAATAGTGTTTGAAAAATTATAAACTTAACTCATTAATTAAGAAACAAATTTTTATTGAAATTATGGTAAATTTTGCTAAAAGAATACGGAAAAAATCCATTCATGTTCTAAATTAAAGTTATAAGGAAAAAGTGGGATAAGATAACAACAAGAAAATTATCGAAATCTAATCTATTTAGTTTTTGTGGTAAAATCGCTTCTCTTACTCTAAAATATTGTTTAGAACAATGCTGAAGACATATTGAAAACATAATTATCATTTTACTTAAAAAAAAGTAAAGAACCACCGAGAAGAAGAAGAAATATTATATGAAAAATTTGATAAAATTATTATGCCCTAGTGATCAAAATTTCAATTTTGTACCGAATTTATTCAAGCTCATAGTTTTTTTACAAAATAAGACCAGATTTATAAAAATTCAATTGATCGGTCTAGACGACTCGAAATAAATTTTTATGAAAGTAATTATTGAAAACCTAGTTTGTTTCAAACGAGTCGAGAAAGATTTATAAGGGGTTAATCAAACAGTGGGTCCAGTGGGTGTGTTTGGGACATCGATCAATCATACATTAACTCTTTACAAACTCATAAATAATTCATAGACACATTACTCAAAATAGATAACTCAATTAAAACCCCGAAAAACGTTGCAAAATCCTTAAGTACTTCTCCACGTAACCTATAATTAAGCATGATTGAGGAGAGGGTTGGAACCCTCGAAAGTGTTTTTCCCCCTCCTGACCAATGTGTTAAGTCATTTCGGTGCCGATAAATAAATGACAGGACGTATCATTATCAAAAATGTTAAAATATTAATAAGCGAACGTTCAACAGGTTGATATTATCGTATCATTGTTGCAAATCGAGTCAAGTGCAATATTCTGATAGGTCGTGGCTTTAATTACAGTGATCGGAGTACCGCCATTTAAAGCCTTTTAAGTAATTGATAGCTTTCAGATTGGACAATTCAGGGGTCCAAGTTGGGCGGGACGACGGCATCGAACTTGATCCGAAAATTGCGCGAGCCAATTTTTTTTTCACCGAAATAGGGGGAAAAGCGAATCAGCGAACTTTACCTAAGTTAATTGCAGGGTGTGCGGAATAAGGGAAATTAATTAAGATTTTTTTATACACGGAATTTTCATATTTTTGATGGCGGTAGAACTCAGAATGAATAATTGGAGAGGCAAGCCCTTGGAAAGGAATTTATATTATAAGGTTCATAGATCAAAATTTTGAAATGTTTAGGAAGTAGTTAAAATGGAATAATTCTTGGCCTGGTTGTAATAACTAGTATTAAATGATCATTTTTTTAAATTTCGTTGATACACTTGAAACACGTCTGGTCAAAATTCTTTCTTTAATCTATTTGTAGCAATCACTGAAAAATTTTAGAATTTTCAAGTAGCTATTATTACATATTTTGCTTAACTCGACTTTAGCGCGAAAGCCCTCAAGATAGACTTCTACAATTCGTGTCATTTCAAGTTTTGACAGGAGATGCCTTTGAGAGAAGTTATTAAATGGGAACAGGGCTCTCGAAATATTCTCAAGAAAAATAATTAGCGGAATTAAAACAATAAAAGTTGAAAATTGTGTGTGTCTATAACCAGAGGTAGGTATGCAATTACCTGAATTTATTTTTATATGAATTATTCTAAAGTTGATATGAGGTCAGTTTTGGAATTATTTTCACTGAGAAAGCCTCAAGACATGAGTTTTTAGAATTGTGTGATTTCGAGTTTTGTTAGTTTTTCCAAAAATAAAAGATATTTTGTGACACGTAGTTTCTTTCTACATTTTACATTGCTGGGATGTTGAAATTAATTTCAGTAAAGACGAAACTTTACAAATATTTCAAGTCAAATGAAAAACATAAATATTTTTGAAATGGCTATACCTAATATAATAAGTGCCTTACCAATTAACACAAATACTGCTTATTAATCACTTAAATTTCATTAGAGTTAAAATAATTTCAAAACCATCTTTGTTTTAATAGCTATTTTGTATTTGTATCTAATTTGTATTTATGTACTTTTTCTTTTTTATTGACAAACGTTAAGTTACTGTAAAACAAATAATCTCTTGAAATTTGTTTACTTAAGGGAAAATAGTTAAGTCAATTGCAGTAAATTATAAATTACAGATTATTCTTGGAGAAATATTAAAGTAAATTACAATAAAAAATATTATAGCCACAATAAAAATTTAAAAAAAATTGTAATTATTTCGAGAAAAATGCAATTTTTTACACAATTTCTTCATTTTTAGGAATGCTTTTTCAATTTTTATTCGTGTTCCTCGTACATATTTTATTTTTTTATCTATAATCCCAGAAGCTAAGTGTATAGCCTAAGTTATTACAACTTTGTGACATTGTATTATGCTTTTATGAAAAAATAATTTCAGAAAAGTAGATAAAATTTTAAATTCCTAATTAAGGTAATTAAATTAAGTAAATTTATTTAATTTTAATAAATAATTAAATCTTAAAAGCAAAGAAAATGACAAAGTCCATATGAAGTACAAAGCATATTAGTGTTTCAATTGAATAAATTCTTGACTTTGAATTTGTTTGATAATTTTCCTACTACCATATACGAAACTAGATCATAACGCACAATTACATATGCGCGAAAATTGGCAATATCGTACGAGGTCAAAAACCTGTGCGATTTGTTTTCGCACTATGTTTTAGAAATCTAACGGACAATTCACACTCAAATGTATTTTTTCATTTAACGTATTTTTTTTGTATCCATTATAAAAAATAAATCGTTATTCAACGTATTTTTGTATCCATTATAAAAAATAAATCGTTATGAAAAAAAAATATGTTCCTAAGAAAAAAATATTTATGGTCGTAGGAAAAATAGTGTACAAAACTTGCAGGAAAGTGTCTAACGCACTCGTGGTATTGCCTGCACTCGGCTAAAGCCTCGTGCGCAACTTTCCCGCTTGTGCGTTATTTATCACTTTCCGTGCTCGTTATGTAATATACTATTTCTGGGTTACAAAAAACCTTGCTTTATCAAACTCAAATAAATCCGAAATCTTAAAACAAAATTCAAATAAATTACAATTTTAAAACCTGAAATCTCAAATACATAAATCTAATAAAATAATCATTACAAAGGAGCCTGAAGACCTTGAATTCAAGTAAAATAAAAAAAAAACAGTATTAAAAAAATCGATATACAGGCTGTACCACGAGTAATAATGGGCCTGAAATTGTTTTTATCATACAATATCGACGTTATTTTTGAAATGTAATGTTGGTTGCCTCAGAAAATTTTCAGGTTCGCACCCTAAGCATTTTTTCAATAAATATTGGAAAAAAAAGGCTGTAACCGAATAACCTTTCTAACACTAAGATTTTGAACTCAATCAAATCAATTACAATTTTAAGATAGTCTGAGAAATATATAATTTTTTAATTTTTTCTCTTATAACACAAATCATTGAATTTTTAGAAAATTACAAAAACTTTTTTGCGACAACCATTAGCGAAAAAAGCATAAATTTGCCAGATTTGCTCGATTTTTTTCCAGTAATTCACAATAATCGATTTTTAACAAACTTGTACGAAAAGGAAATGACAAAAAGCAAATGATTTTGCTGCGTGCTGTTAATCTGGTTTATTATTAGAAATTGTAACGGGATTTCAGTAACCGTCTGAATGATTATGTGATGCTGATGACTTTATGTCTTATATCGACAAAAAGCTCATAAAAGAAAACAAATAATTCCGCCCTCTTTGCTCAATCATTACCGACCAGAATTTGTAATTTCCGACGATCTAAGTCATGGTTTTGGAGTACTTGAGACGATTTCCTCGTGCATTAGCAAATACCTGTCCAAAAATAATTCAACTCGGTGTCAATAACCACCAGTACACTATGTGGAAAAAAGTGCAGACTGTAAATACATCTGGCAAGGATTCAGTCAACTTCGTCCTAATAAATCGCATTTTAACAACGATCTAATTCGGTTTCTCGTTAGAAATGATCGGTGTTAATCCGCTTTTTGTCTGTTGTGTGGGCGACGGAGATGCTGTTTAAAGTCGCTAACTATCAGGTAAGTAGCGCTAAGCATATGATTAGAGTTGTCAACGAGCGTCTGCTTTGTGGTAAGTCCTTCCGCCGACTAAACGATGTCCGGCGGTCTCTTGGGTGGCTCATAAACCGTGGTCACTCTCCTCTTGATTAGGATTAGACATGTCATTACACAGGTAATTTGTTAATTCGGCTCGTTCTAATAACAACTTGCAATTATTTAGCTTTGTGATGCTGCCGCACGTCGCCAAACCATAAATCAAGAGGAAATCGACAGAGCGAAAAGCTTGTTTGTTTTTCGAAATGTCGCCGACGGTAGGCTCGAATACAAAGAAAAATGAAAAGGTTGAGACGGTCTTTGCGAAAATGTCGCTGTATTGTGACCACATCGCAATAATTCATAACAAAATGAACACAATTTTTTAATAGACTATATTTGACAACAAAATTAATAAAAAAGTTAGGTTTTGTTCACTGGTGGTAAGGAAATTAAATTCGTCGCTACACATTAGTGTTACCAAATGAATGCTTAAATTTTTGTAAAAATTGTACACTTCTTGTTCAAAAATTTTATAAAACAGTAAAAAAATACTCCACACAGAATTTAGTCTGTTTGACCTCTAAAAAACTCTAAAAAATATAAAAGGATAAATAAACTATCAAGTTTTTTAGGATTTTTTTTGTGGAAAAAATATGAATGAAGTTTTCCTCTGAAAACGTTTTTTAATATTACTGTAATAGTGAAGAAAAAGTTATAACCGAGGAGCCGTTAACTTGAAATAAATATCTACAACTAATTCCAATTCTAAAAAAGTTCCACGGAAATTCCAGTAATTCCAAACACTTTCACCAAAATACCAGTAATTTAAAAAAAATTCCAGTAATTCCAATAATCTATTGTAATTCCAATTTTTTCCGATCAATTCCTATAATTCCAAATTAATTCCTGTAATTCCAACTTAATTTCCGTGATTCCAAAATAATTCCTGTAGTTCTAAATTAAATAGTTCTAAGAAATTCAACTTAATTTTGAAAAGAAATTATACAAGTGTCTTTGAAGTTCAGCGCTTGCGCAACGCGCTCAAGTACAACTGCGTCATCGATATGGTACTTTTTAACTAATTCTGATAATTCCAAAAAAATTCCAGTCATTCAAAAAAGAATTCCAGCAATTCTAAAAAGAATTCCAGAAATTGACATATAATTCCAGTAATTCGCAAGTAATTTCAAACAATCCAAAAATATTTTCAATAATTCTAAATACTTCCAAATAATTCCAAGCAATTTCCGATTGAATTCCAAAAATTTGTCCAACTAATTACAGAGTGAACGGCCCCTAGGTTATAACTCTTTTAGTAACCGAAATAATAAATATTTAAAATTGCTTAGGTTTAACCAAAATTTAGTTAAAAACCAAATAAAATATTTACAAAAATATTAAGGTTTATTTACGCTATTCTAAAATAATAAAATAAGTGTTTTAATATACAGTGTAGTAGTGTTTAAAAGATGTACAGTGTGTTTCAGAATTCGCGCCTCAGGGATGCCAAGTAGATAACATGGAAAAATAGTTATTTATTATACAAGACGGTAAAGAGATTGTTTATCTACGAGGAAAAAAGTTAAGTTTACGAGTGACGAAGTCACGAAAACAATTTTTATCGTCGTGTATAATACAACATTTTTTTCTATAGCAGGACTTAAAGTTTAAGAGAAAAAATAGAATTTCAAAAAAAATTACAATTTTTTGCATTTCTCAGTATGAAACGTCAGATTATTTTTAACAAATTTAAAGCAAGTTTAAGCCTTGTTGAGTCTAATTCGAAGAATAAAATGTTGTATTCAACTCGTTTTGGTGTAAATCGGACGCTTTATTCCACTTCGTGGATGATAAAATTTGTAAATTTAAATGAATAAAATAAGTTAAAACATTTTACCTACCCTTGCTGTTAAAGTGTTACTTTATCTACCTTTGCGGTTAAAGTGCTACTTTATCTTATCAACAGTTTAACATCTGCTATAGAAAAAACGTTTAAAAAATTCTATCTATTCAAAAAAAATTGACTTTTGACCTTTTATATATTTTTAAAGCTACTGATGATCCTATATATGTTTTTTTATAATCATTCTTTCTTGTTTCCTCCTCTAATAGCTTGTAGCAAAAAATCTTGGAAAATTATTTTTCCAGGGTCAAAGTGCAAAATTTACACTCCTATAATTTTAAAATTTTTTATAAAAAAAATTAAAAAAAAATATGTTCTTGGTTTCTTATCGTACTTGGGATTTTTTGGAACACCTGTGTGTAATATGAAAAAAAATGAACTTTTTACCAGTGTTTGTTTCGTCTTCGAAAAAGTGAGTTTTTACCTTTTTTACCTTCTCCTTTATTTCTATTTTCTGATTTTTTATTGTATCAGACAATTGTCGATTATTATCATTAAATTTGAATCCAGACGGATATTGTTAAAATACTTGCGGTCTAACATTTGCGTGACAGCAAACAATAGCCGCTTCGTCTTTTTCCATCGATTTTCTACCCCCAACTCTTATTCTTTTCTTCCACCTAATGCCACATAACAAGCTTCCAAAGACCGGATATTGGTAAAATTGAAAAAACTTACTTTACTTATTACCAAAAACAGCATCAATCATCTCGTTTACCTGCGCGAAGAGCTTATTAAAAATTACGCCGAAGCTCACACACAAATTGGTTTCAACCCCCTTGAAAGAGTAAACAAAAAAATCTAGTTGACAGTAAACAACCCTCGATCATATCCCAGTTGACAATAAAACCACTCAAAGCGCCCTAATTGATTTTCAAAGTGATCGAAAGGGTTGGTCATAATCAGACGTGATTTATTTTGGGGTGGTTTTAATTTTGGGATTTAAAGTGTGATAAATCGCACCGTTTTTTTTACACTGGCCGCGTTATTTATTAAGGGTAGGCATGACGGGGATAAAAAGCTCGGACTTCGTTAGTCGGAATGAAAATAAAAGACGAGACGATGGACCGGAAGAGGGATGTAATAACAACCCTTTATAAGCCATATGCGGCATACAAAAACTGATAAACAGCAATTAATTTTTTCTCGATGCTTCATTTGAATATGCGTTTTTTCCAAATTTGAAAATTTCTCTTTCGGCTATTCGTAGCGCTTTTTAATTTTAAATTTAAATATGCGATTCCAACAATGCCCTGTTTATTAATTAACTTTTAAATGGCATATAATAAGCTCAGTGTCCCCAACAGAAGCGACATTCTCACGAAATTCACCAACTTTTTTCCATTTTAAATATCGATAATGACAGAGGTCGGTGCATTTCGACGTGAAAAAATCGAAAATTACCATACTTTCACAAGGAATAAGCAGTAATTGAATGTTGGCGACCGTATTTTATTACTGTAGGCTAGCTAATTTGTCATGATGCAGATCTAGATTTAATTATGTGGTTTCCTAACGCCCATTTAATTTTTTCGGTTCGTCGTTAGGTGGACCACCGTTGGGTCACTTTTCGAACCATTAGCGATGGAGTTGTTTGTTTTGCAAAGGTATTTGTTACACCCTTCGCGATCCCACCTACGCTTTACAATTACCTAACCTAATGGTAGAAAGAGGCGACAGAGTGCAACGAGACGTTACTAATAGATGTTGAGTTGGACACGCGCTTCGCCCGCGACACCTGTTCAAGAACAAACGGAAAATGACTACATGCGGTTTTAAATAATTATGTTATAGTTCATTTGGCAACAAACCAACAACTAAAGCATCCAAAATTTAGAAAAAATAACGGAAATACAACAAAAATAAAAATAATAAAATGCGTAGATAATTTTAAAAGATTTTAGAAACACTTTTACATTACCCATATTGTTTCTTTAGACTACATTTTTGTGTTTATTCCTTTTTGGTAGAAAAAAATTGCTTACCTATACTTTTTTCATAAAAAGTTACATGGATTCAAGTCTAGGATTGAGCAGGCCTCTAATCCCTATCCATTCATCACGAAAATAATTTAGGCGTATTTTAAAAATTTGACACTGACTACTGATGTTTACATTTTTGTGATCGGAAATTTTTGATAAAAACATAGTAGACAGACTTCTAACAGAAGCTGTATGCAACGAAAGTGCTATTTACATAAAATGTTTACGCTGAAAGTGTTCAAGATGTAATACACAATACATTTTTATAAATACCTTGAGAATTCAAATCATAATTATTAAAAATTGGATTTACAATTTTTATAATTTTTAATTTGCTTTATCAAATTTGTTTGTTTCTGACGTTCATATTTTTCGTAAGGGTCTACAATTTATGAGAGTAGCCCTGTATTACAGTCATGTTATTTTTTTTTAATCTCAATGATGAGTTATTGTTGTTAAAATCGTATAAAAAATAAAAAATACAGCGTCAAAGGTTTTTCGACAATCATTCCGTCAGGAAATCAGGAAAATAAGAAAAAAAGTAAGCTCTAGACTAGATATCTATCTGATATTATGAATACTCTTAAAAGTACAGTTTTACGAATATATCCGGATAAAAACAAAACTAAGTGAAAGAGTGCTCATGTCATTAGTTATTTGATTTTTTCGCATACAATTTTTTTCCAATGCCTAACTCATAATTTTTATTGCCATTAATTCTTTGTCGTAAAGAAATCTGTTGTGTACCAAAACATAAATAAATTTGAATTTGGATAAAATTTTATTAGACAAATAGATAGTTTTCATGAAAAAACAAGCAGCAGTAATGTGACAGTCGATAATCCAAAAATTTTTGTTTTACTTTTTCCATTGACGAGTGATGAATAAAGTAAAAACTAACATTATTTAAAATTGCTATGCTCATAATTTTGCGAAATCTAATGTTTGGAAGTCGAGAAATTTGTAATTACATCCCGTGGTCAGGAAGTAATTTATGTAGGTTTAGCAATGATACAAGCCATCAAATGTCAAAAGCACAATTTGTTAATAGCAACTACGTCATTGCATCAATTTTTTTGATAAATAGGTATATTATTACATATTTAAACAAAATCTGATTGTAAATAAAACTGCTTAGAAATTTCAGTGCTTATTTCACTGCACTCTTCAGGTTTATCTAAGCTCGGGGCTGCGCCTCACGGTCAGATAATCTGAGCCTTCGGCCTAATGTGATACCGGGTGCGCCAGAACTCGCGCCCCAGGGAAAAATGCATGTAGGGTAAGATACTAGGAACATGGAAAAAATTCTAGTTTAAAAATTTCGAAGTTATGAGAGTTTAAATTTTGCACTTTGACTCTATTTCTGTTAGAAAAATAATTTTCCAAAGTTTTTGTGCTAAAGGCTATTAGAACAGGAAACAAGGATACTGTATCCTACATTATAACTCTGTTTAATGTTATTTGTGGACATTATTGTCAAAATTTTGGTATCTTCACTAAATAATTGTAAAAAACATACACAAGATCATCAGTATCATTAAATAGACTTAAAAAATTGTCAAAAGTTGTGTTTTTTAAACATTTTTTCCATGTTTGTGATATTTTATCTTACTTGATTTTTTTTTCTGTCACTTCATCCTTAAGTGTGAATAAAATTTCGTTTTACTTTATTCTCTAGTGGATAAAGCAAATTTACAATTCTCGATAGATCTCAATTACATTTTTTTTAAATACATGCTCCTCGTTACTAAGAACGTTAAATTAGGTAATGGAAGAAATATACTCGTACTAAACATTCTTATTCTTATTTTAACCACTTTATTGTTATTTATTATTTTAAAAGTCGACAGGTTTTTTTAAATTTTTGTATTCAAAATTTACACATTTGATCTTTATTACAACAATGTAATATAACGTAATAAATATTGAAATTTTAATTTGATCGATTTATTAGATTTGCTAATTGTTAAAATTACAGAGAAGTAAAAAGTAAAGCCGTGAAATTATTTTAGATTGGATTTAATATACAGAATGTTGCAGGAGTTTGAAACCAACATTACATTTCAAATATACGGCCTCCGAGTAAAAACTTTGGCAAAAATGCAAATACGATCGCTATGTTTAATTAATTAAAACCAAATATGTATTTGAATATCTAAGTTATCTTCGAAATGTAATGTTGCTTGCTTCAAGAATATTTGGGGCTCATTAAAACTTGTGGGTCAACCGGTAATAACAATTATTTAATGTAATAGTATTTAATAATACTAAGTGCTTATTTTGATTGTAGATACGCATGTTTAATATTGGAGAGTAAAAATATGCAGTGTATGCTAATTTATTTACAAAACTAAGTTGAATTTCTGAATTCTAATATTATAATATGAAACAAAATAGAACTAAGAAACTGAGGACATTTACGATAACAACAGAGGAAACAAAAATTGGGTTCTTGCGAAAATGTTATTACAGTTAGTTGAATTCTGTAATGGCTATTGGAATTTCCTTTGACCCACTTATTAGCTATTGCTCTCCGATTTTTTCTCCTTCGGAAGCATAAAGACAGATTAAAGTCCCATTACATCGTCCTCGAATCCGATTCGTTGTAATAACGGATTGCCAAAACCATAATAAGTGTATTTCGAATGACCCAATTAGAGTGGGGTGAATTCGGGGGTGGCTACGCCTGCCAACTGTGTTTCCCCTCTTTTCCCGGTAGCGCGTGCCGTGCAGGTGGCTCGGACTAGACAGCCCCATGCGTCATGTGGGGACCTTCGAAACTCTTCTGGAAGCCCTCGCCCAATCAGCGTATTCACGGTCTTTTTCAAATTTAAAACGGAAACTGTTTTATTATTATGCGACGAAAAAAAGCAGACTTTTTCGCCCAAGGAAGAAAAATGATTTTCCCTTCATTGGTAGACTATTAAGGAAATATCAATTACACAAGTGGTCCCTCTTTAGGCGACACGCGCGTCGTCACGCGTCTCCAGAGGCGTAACAATGCCGTATTTATTACCACACGTATTAAAACAGTGGATGTGCACGTGCCCTCACTGCATTCAAAAACATGTCGAACATTTATGAATCAATTTTAAAACTATACAAGGGCTTGTGACCATCATCATATTGAAAAGTATCTGCTATGCGAATATTTGAGTTTTGTGATTGTTTGCTTTATATAACAAAAGAACCAGCGCTCGTTCGCTTTTATTCAGCGAGTGTTTGCTTATTGCATATACGGATTTCAATTGATCCAATTAATGGGGTATTTACATGATATGGGGGTGGAGGAAATTAGGCGGCGTGGAAAAATCGTTACATTTTGGTAATTTTACATCGGATTAATTATTATGTATCGAGTTTTTAAATAACTTTTTAAACAATAAATATTTCCCTGGTCACTACCAAAACGTCACCAAAAAGAATTCTGAGGCACAATATTTAAACAAGAAACTAGAAGCTTCGGATAAAATCAGTTGCTAGCAAAAAGTCATTGTATTTAGTCATTTTCCAAATCGAAAAATTCACGATTCTTTTGACTTTAATTCTAGTTACTTACTTTCTAAATTCTTGTAAAATGTTTTTAAAATGTTTTTTTTTTTAGAAATTGTTATTGGAGTGAAATCCAACAACTTTTTAAATTTATATTATACCGAGTGACTGAAAATGATAGTGATTTTTGTCATTAGGTTGGCTGTCAAATTACTTACGTTTCTGGGGGCAATTATTAACATTAGTTTCAGATAGACTCCCACTAACATAGCAATAATTCAATGTTGCGAATAGATTTATTTCTTTGTGACAATCACAATTTATATTAAATGGCTCTTACAATTCTAAAATTAAGTTGGCAACTCTGAACAATATAATGAGATATGTTAAGTGTGATGTCTTCTATTTCTATTTTAAGAGTATTTATTTTAAAAATTTAATTTTAAAATTACAGGCAACTTTGATAAGAAATTTATTTGAAGGCATGCATGCTTAGGGTGTTTCAGACCTTGCGCCCCAGAGAAAAATCCCAAGTAAGATACCAGGAACATGGAAAAATGTTTAAAAAATTGTATCTGTTAAAAAAAATTCACATTTGATATTTTTTTATGAATGTTTAATGTTACTGATGACCAGGTGAATAAAAAGTAGAGCACCAAACGTTTTTTGTTTAAATTATTTATTTTTTGGAAAAAGTAATTGACGAATGATAAAGTGCATACTGTAAAAATATGTTGTTTTATCAAGAATATTTTTTTTATTTTCTTTTGTTTTTGAGTTCTACAATTTTTTTAATTTTTTAAATGGCAAGATCAAGATGTAACTGTCTACTTTATATTTAAATTAATTTTAAATATTTTTACATAAATTGCAATTTTGAAACTCAAAAACAATGCAAAATTTCGTTCTCAAAATACAAAAGTACAAAAATGTTACCAATAAAAGCTACAAATAACATTAAACAGAGGTGAGAGAGGATACAGTTTCTTTGTTTTCTCTTCTAATAGCCTGTAGCAAAAAAAACTTGGAAAATTATTTTTCCAACAGAAATAAATAGAGTCAAAGTTCAAAATTTAAACTCTCATAACATCGAAATTTTTACAGATAGATTTTTTTTTAAGATTTTTGTTGTTATCTAGGGCACCGCCCGATGATACAGTGTCAGGGAGGTGCGCGTCTTTCCGCACACTCTGTATTACTTTAATTTATATTAATTATTATTTTCAGGAGGCAAATGATTTAAAAAAAGCCACAAATAATGTTAAACAGAGTTATAATTTAGGATGCGGCCTTATTTTCTCTTCTGCTTTGCCTGCAGCAAAAAAAACATGGAAATGTATTTTCCAACAGAAATAAATAATCAAAGAGCAAAATTTAAACTCTCATAATTTCTAAATTTTTATAGATAGAATTTTTTTAACATTCTTTCCATGTAAGTACTTGATATCTTACCTCACATGGAATTTTTTTTTCTGGGGCGCGAGTTCTGAAACATCCTGTATGTAGTCATAAAATTATTTACATTATTTAAATAACTGCAAGTTTTTGTTTATTTAATTCAAAGCGACTGATAAATTTAGTAGTCATTAAATAAATATGAAAACATGGATTTTCACAGTATTACATACGCAAACAAGTTTTATTCTTCGAAAAACTACAAAATCTAAATAAAAATTTTATGTGTTCCTCAAACTCTTATTCATGCTTTTGACAAACTGTTTAATTACTTGAGGAAATTTTATCTAAAAATGAGTACTATCACAAAGTATTAGATACTAAAAATATTTGAATGATTTGAGGATTCTTTTGAAAGTTAAAAGTATCAAATGGTCAATTTTATTGTCTCAGTTTTTTCTTGTGACAGGGTTAAATGTGTTATTGGAGTAAAATATTCTGATATTTTTACTGAAACTTGCTTTTTCATTAATGTTTACAATTTGTAGCTTTTTGAAAAATCTAAGTTAAAAAAATACCGTTGTATAAAAATTCGGAAACAGTTGAGATTAATATGACTTAAAATATGTAACACATTATTACGCTAGTGACATAATGGGTGTTAAGTAGACAAATCCAAGCGGTGTAGCTTCTGGAATAAGCCCTCCGTTATTGTCGTGCCGCCTTATTACTATGCTAAGCTTACCACTTCAGTCATATTTTGACACGCTACGCCACCCTAGATGTTATCCAATTCGTTGCATGATTGATCATCTTGCCGCCTTCTTATCCATTTACATAATAACCAATCGTTAGCTAATCGATCAAATCATCCAACAATTCCAATACACATCCAAGTTTATAAATGTCGGAATTTTTTCCAAGACGAGATAGTTCCAGCAGCCCCCTTGGCGGAGGCACGCGAACTGACCCATATCTATGCACGTGTACCATGCTCGAGGTGATTTACGACTAGACTAGATAATAGTAGACGATTTTAAATTTTAATCAGAGTGTGTACCGCAAGCGTCAATATCCGGACCTCTTCTGTTTTCGTTTGTGTCAATGACTTTCGGAATTGTATCAGTTCTCATGGATGCATGAATGGTCGTTTTATTCGTTGGCTTGTAATTATAGACACAAACGGTGAATGGAACTACTGACCAGACATTTTTTTCGATAATTCGAGGATATTACGGTGATCGTGCTGTATTGGCTGACTGCATAATAAGAAGGGTGCACGCGATCGCCAACGGTGATGGGCCAAACACCCGAAATTAGGAAAACGAGTTGTTGCTGAATTTCAGAGTTAATCGTCGCTGATGTTCTCCCACGCACTTAACAGCGCAAAATGAACAAAATTTTATTAAATTGAAAGAAAAGCACAGATTTGCAGAACAAGGTTTTCTCAAGGTTTTTCGAAAATCAGATTGGCAGAAGCAGCTTGTCAAAGATTTAATAAAATTTGCTCAAAAATTAATAATAATAAGACATAAATGCAAAATTGATAAGGTGCCTTCAATTACAGTGCCAAGAAACTTGTTGCTTCTTTTTTGAACTGTTATTACCTAATTACTGGTGAGTTTTCATTTTTCCAAGAATTTTTTCTTTTTAAACTACCACTTTTAGTTCTTTAAAAGTAATTAAACTTTTTTAACCAGTCTAAAATGAACTGAAAAAGTTGTTAAAACTGAAACAAAAAATTTGGGCAAAACTTTCAGCACACTTACTTAAACAGAATGTCTCACAAACGTCGAACAAATTTATAAGAATTTTCTGAATGTATACAGGATTGTTATTACGTATGGAACCGGTTAAGACCTGCTAAAGCAGTTTTAGCTAGAATTCTGAAATTTCAAAGAGACTTAAGACACAATAAAAACTGTTTCTTATTTTTTTTTATTTTTTGATCTATAAGTTATTGAAACACAAGGAGATAATAATAGGGGTCAAATGCGGCATCATATAAAAGCTTTTTTTTCTAATTAAAGGGAATAGTAGGTTTGATGACTTTTCTTCAATAAATTAGAACTTATTTAAACTACAATAAAAATACGTAAAGCAATAAGCATTTGCTAGTCCGTCAAAAATTAGAAGAAAATCTTCTCATAACCGTCGAAAATGTTGCGATTTGATTATTGTCCCATCATTTTTCAATTAAAGGTACGTACTTTTATTTTAATGAACTTTTCATTTTTTCCAAGATTCTGTCAAACAAATCATTAAACCTATATTATACCATTTACCATAAAATATTATTATTATTATTGAATTCGAAAAAAATTAAGCTTTTTAATGATGCCCGATGTTTTCATTTAAAAAATTAAAGTTGGCTTTATATTTCAAAAATTTTTAAAATTTTAGGATTCTAGCTGAAACTGAATTAGCAGGTTTTAACTGGTTCCATACCTGATAAAAACTCAAACCCTGATAAAAATTATTAAAGTTGAAAAAATTGTCACTCAAAGAAAATTTTTCACAGATATGTTTTTTTTATTTTGTTTTTTTTACTTTTCTACAACAGTAAAGTTGCTTACTTTCAAATGATTCTTTTTTGGTTTCTCCGCGTTTCTAAAATAAGGGTCATTTAGCTTTTTTCTACAAAGTCACTAAAAATGAATACATCTAAATAATTTAAAAACGGTTTTATTGTATCGAATTAAATTTCATAGTTTTTGATATTATAGCAGGTGAATAAAAAGTATGAAACCAAACATTTTTTGCTTAAACTATTTATTTTTTGGAAAAATTAAGTGATGAATGATACTATATTATAAAAATGTGATGTTTTATCAAGAATAAAATTTTTAGAAATTTGTTTTTGAGTTCTACAATTTTTTTTTATGGCAACCCACTATAAATCCATTTTTCTCATACAGGTTATAAAGGATTACAACTATGTACTTTATATTTAATTTTTTACATAAATTGCAGTTTTGATAAAAAAAATCGCATAACTCAAAAACAAAACAAAAATTCGTTCTCAAAATACGATCACATTTTTTATATTACTCTAATTTATGTTAATTATTATTTTCTGGAAGCAAATTAATTTAAAAAAAAACCGCTTGATTCCATACTTTATATTCACCCTGTACGTATTTATCAAATTTTTACTCTTATTTGTTTTAGAAGGGATTAGATTTAATGTTTTGAAAGTGAGCATTTTTAAAATTCAGTCATGTGATATTTCAGTTAAAAGTTAAAAAATAGTATATTTTGAAAAAATACATTTAATTTGATCGTGTCGATTTCTATTTGCACATTATTTTTCATTTAATTTTTATAAACAGTATCAGTAGTAGTGTTGTTTATTGTTTGTTGACTTTTAAATGAAAATTTTTATAACTGAACAATTTAAATATCTTTATGTAAGTATTTAGGATCTTAAAAATTTGGAAAACTATTTTTCGTAAATCAAATCAAAAAAATTAAAATTATAAAAAAAAATTTGAATATCTGCAAATAAATATTTGCAGAGGATGAATTTTCTGAAAATTTATTTTGTCGCGTTTTGTGTCATATTTTTCTTACCATTTAACCAAACCTTGATACATGATGTATCTAAGTTTCTAAAATACTACTAGGAGACATTAATTCTTTCTTGCCTGTAGGTAAAAAACACAAATTTATTTCAAATTACGGTAAAAGGAATTAAATTGCAACGTAGGATTTCTGTTACTTTTCTCCTTTTTTCTATTTTTGTATTTAATTAATTAAAAATTATTTCTTAAAAAGTTTTAGTTTACTTACTACAATTTATTTTTAGCATATTATTACAGCAGTTTGTCACTCGCCAACATATTTACTTTGTTTCAACTAAAAATTGCAGCAGGTTAAAATATGGCCAAGCAAAATTTTACGCTAGATTTTGTTCCAATAACATCCAGGCTACCAGCACACATCTCGTTCTTTTTTGCTCTCGCAATTAGGTAGTTAAAAACTCTTCTACCTGACATATTAAACTAGTAAACTAGTGCCGACAATCGTGTAAGGCTATTTTTCTTAATAGCTTAGTAACTCCGAGCGTGATCTCGCCACTACTATAATTTAAGAAGGAAGAAGATTAAAAAAAAATTGGTGGCTAAAGAACAAAATCGGTAAATGTGTAAACAAATCGGTTACTTCCCTGTTATGAAGACATTGAGGGCGTGGGTGTTTGATCAGGTTCAATCAACAATCATCTGATAGAACCTGAACCAATTACCGCGACCACAGAATTAACACAACGTAGAGATTCTCACTAATTTGAAATTCTATTAAACTTTATAACAAGTTGTAAATTTTTCAAATGATTTCTAAGGTGTTTCAAAAATTTAAAATTGATTTAGTTATAACTGATTTGTGGTGTTGTTTAGTGTTGTTAGAGAGCTTGGTTAAGGTGTTTTTTACTTCAATGGTGCCGAAAATCGTTCTGGAACGGATGCAATATAACAATATTTACTTTAAAAATCATAATTGGTTTTGGGGCTACCCCAATTAGCTAAATGTAAGTATAGGTCTGGAAGGATATAATTCGGGGATTAGTTATTGAACCATTATCGGTGATCGAAGGCGCCTGGTTTCCACACTTGGTCATCATAGAGCACACCGCTAACAATCGTCCACACTTATCGCCCGATCTATACCCTCTCGAGTAAATATAGCCTGCGTTGGATTTATTAGACGCGACTATTTTATCATCTCTACCATCGATTTTTTATCACTTGTGCAATTCTAAACAAATTATTTCAAATTATAGGAATTAGAAAAACTTTTTTCTCTTTTTTTTCAAATTCGCTTAATAAAATTTGTTATTAACCAACGGCCACACGCAACTAGTACAAAAAATATCAATTTTTGGCCAGAAACCGCAGTGGTACCATTATTAACCTCCCCACAAATGCCATAAATTCATGGGTACATGGTAGTTATCGAAATGGGTCAGTTTTAATTACGCGGGCTACTAGTACTATCACACAATCTTGATTCCAATATATGACTATATCATTACAAACTTAAGATATCATCTGTATTTATGTTACATAATTTTCTTCTCATGGAATTTACATTTTTTTGACCTTTCGGCTAGGTTGGGTGGAATTATCGGTTTTATTTCATTTTAATTACATGCTAAATGTTTTTTAGGGCTGAAGCTGTTTGTTTTTAACGACTTAATCTAAAACAAACAAATAGGAATTAGGTGAAATGGTAGGTTGGAGAGATAATGTAACAGTTGAATAGTTTTTTGAATATTTCATGGGCTTAATGATGGGTGTCTACGACGGAAAGGACTCGTGGGATTCTTTATCAAACAGAAATGGTTTACGTGGTTTTAATAGGCGCTTTAATGGGGTTGAAAAAAACCACATAAAAAATCAAATTCAACATCAAACGAAAAATAAATAATACAAATATCAAATATAATAAATTAAAAAACAAAAAAGTCCCACTTATTTGAAACTTTTATTATATTATTATAACGGGTGTTTATTTAAATTTGACGTCATAGTTGGTGATGATATGAGTGTGTTGTGAACGGACCACAAGTTTTAATACGCCCGGTGAGGTGTCAGATGTCAGATTAATAACTTTCAATGGGATAGTTCGTTCACAATCAAACTTTCATGGATAGCTTTGACTCTTTAACGCCAAATTTAAAAAAAAACACCCGTTTCATAATTGACTAATGAGGAATACTGATTTCGTCAAATTTTATTGTTTTTAGATAACCATATTGTTTTTACTTATTTTAAAATATTTTATTATTCAGGACAATATCTTTGCGTAGAATACGGAAGTTACAATACAAAAATAAGTATACAAGGTGATTCAAAAGTATAAGGCCAACTCTCGAATGGTGATTGTAGACTTTCAGCTAGGCATAAAAATGTATGCAGGTTTTTTTCAAGCCTTTTTGTGTTCAATTAGTATCTGTTTAACGTTGCAACATCTGCCGTTTCCGCTAACTAAATTCAAGAATGATGATCTAAACGGCCAAAAACTTAACCCAAAATCTAAACTTTGAAGAGCTAAATCTCGTAAAAAAAGGCTCAAAAAATTTTGTGTCACGAAAACTTTTAACTTAGTTGGATGCCCTTTACCACCACCCAAGAGATGGCCCGAGATTTTTGAATCGTTCTGTATGTAACACAATGTATCTGAATAGAAAAAGTATTTCATTAAAATTAAATTTAATAAATCTAATTGATTATTACGTTAACTAAATAATTTTTTTAACAAAAGTGAGTTGTTTGTAGTTTTTTGAGGTATTATGCATTAAAAATGAATGATTGTCCTGCCGAATAATAACGAATAGTGAAATGAAAATTAGTAAAAGTTTTTTAGTTACTGAGATATTGCGACATAAAAACACTATTCAACTTTTAAATTTTAAATATGTAATACCAAAATTATTATTATTTTGACCAAGCTTGATATACTGACTTTGACTTCCTTAATTTGACATTCGATGGTGACAATGAAAAAAAGCTATGATAAATAATGGATAAAATGCAATAGGTATTAAGACAACGATAGTTTTTTAAAGTATAAAACTTATGTTGTCTTCAATCTGTTTAGCAACACTAATATTGAATCAGAAATTTTACTAAATTCAGAAATTATTATTAAGAAGTATGTCAAAATTGTCAAGATTCCAGGATAACAGTATGTTATGAACTCGTTATTGACGACATATTTTATAGAAAAGCGTATATTAACGGCAACATAAGAGGTAAGCGTAAGGGCACCATAGAACAGTTGAAGTATTAGTGTTGGAAAAAATATTTTTTTCTTTATGGAGATACCTAATCCGATAAATTTTCAAAAAATTAAAACAGTACATTTTGAAGGTAAACAATTTTTTTTGTTTTTTTTTTCGAGAGAAACTTTTTCTAATTTTTTGCATTCCCATAGGATTATCTCCGAAAAGAAAAAGTTTTATTTAACATATTTTGCCTTTTTCTCATAATTTTTTTATTGTCACTATGAACAAATATTAAATTAAGAAAGTCAATCCTTATTATACCAAGGATGGTGAAAATAATGATTATCTTATTGGTATTATATAAAATTTAAAGGTTGAATAGTGTTTTTATGGCGGAATATCCCAACATCTAAAAAACTTTTACTGCAATTTTTTTCAATGTTCGGTATTGAACAAGAACTATCATTGCCCTTCTAAAAGTTATTATTATATGTATGAGTTAAGACTCACCCTGTGTAACTAAATACGATTAACGGTTGTTAACAATTTTATTAAATTCAACAAGCTTGGTTTTCTCGAAATTCTTACATGTTATTAAAAGTGGTATTTTTATATGGTCTCCAACATGTCTTCATTTTACAAAAATCGGAGATATCGGAATTAAAAAATAATGATTGTGGGTTTTTAATTTCTCACTAGTATTCACACCAAAATTCATATTTATTTTCCTTGGCTTGGTATTGATTAATATTTGATTTCAATTAAGGTAGAGCTTAATTTTTCTGGTTAATTTTTCGTTCTCACTTTTCTCCTCTGTGATTAATATTCAATTCGATGACCACCCCCTATGTTCATAATTCACAATAAAGGGCAAATTAGCGCCCTATAATCAAGAGTCCTAATCTCCACGTCGTAAAGTAGCTTGACTATTTCAATTCCAACCCCCCTAGACTGTTTTCAATTTTTCACTGAAATTTATAACTTATTCGGAAGGAGGCGGCACTGCGGGCCACGATAAGTCACGCTTGATTTACTCCAAAACTTTTCTACCACAATATTGCACCGGTCCAAGTCATCTGCGGTCAGAGCGAAGCCAAGCAACCCTCTACTAAATGAAAAAAAGTGACATAACGTTGTTATTTCTTCCCGGTTATATAATTTGCAGATAAATTGCCGGTTTGCAATATTGTGAAATGTTGAAGGTCTTTTTGCGGTGTGGAATTAACCCTCTTTGAAGTTTTCTTGTATAATGTTAAATGTTGGCCCTAACAAATAAATATCACAAGTGTGATTATGATAATTATTAGTACGGTGTAATTCACAATGAAGAGAGCCCGAGTTGTATACAATATCCGTATTGAATAATATTTTTCGAGACGGTGGTAATGATGGGTCGTGTCTTCTTTTTCAATGGCTCTAATGACCACCTTGCATCGGAAGACGAAACCTCTATACTTTCATCTACAACCACCCTATTGTAGTAATACCCGCACAAATATTTATTTTTGGTAAATATTTTTTTAATCACTTTATCTCGCCGATAATAACACACCGCGTTTGACACGCCATCAATGGAAGGGGGTGATTGTTTTGACGGCCGTTCAACCACCAAATAACACTCGATTCCAATGGGACAAGAAACTGGACCCAAGATGAACACCCAAGTAGCCAACACTGCCAATTCGTAATTTAACACTCTTCAAAAAATCGATCACCTTGACAAACCCGATTTTTCAAAATACACACGAGAACTGTATGATTATTAAGGAAATCCGAAACCGGAGCGGAGATCGAGTTGCCGGGATCTTGGAAAAACACATTTCTTAAATGGCAATTAAATATGTAAAAGGGTTGATGGGTCATTAGGGGCGGTTTCGGCAAGACCACACGCATTTCCGGGGTTTCGTATTTTATATGAAAAGCAAATTCAGGTAAAAACTTGAATTTTCATGAATAAAACACATTTTTTATTGCTACTTTTAATAAATGGAAAAATTTAAAGAAGTTGTAACATACTCTGAGATTTTGGAAAAACTGTTCACAGTGCATATTACAATAATAAGATTCTAGACAATAACTAAGAATTTATTTATTTTTAATTACTAGAACAGGTATAACCTGATCTAAACAATTTTTTTCCTCAAGAAAAATAACCTAACTAAATAACTAAACATTTCTATAGCTTTCACATCATACTTGTACATCATAAGTCAAAAATTGTTTAAACTTATTGCTTTCAGAAAAAAATTGTTGAATGTGCTAAATGTGAGTAATAAAAATAAAACATTTCAGGAATTTTTTTGACACTTTTTTACTGCTTACCTTTAATAATAGTAGATTATGTTATTAGGAGTAAAAGTGATTGTTTATCATCACAATAATCAGGACGCTTTGCAATAAAATCATAACAAACGTCACGCGTCAGTTTCGGAATTTGTGTTGAGATTTCGAAAGTGTTGATTGATTTAACTGGTGAATAACTGGTGTAGTTTATAGTGTAAAATGTCGAATGCTGATAATCTACCTTGTACCTCTCCAGAAAATGCTGAAAAAGCGAAAGAGACAAGAAAGAGACAACAGTGATAAATGTCAAAGTAAGTGTCAAGTAAAAGTGAAAACGCCTAGGCGTAAAAACAATGTTTTTACTCCATGTCTGAAAAGTAAAACTTTTACCTGTGTCATTTAGTCATATAAAAGTGTCATTCTTCTGATGTTTGCGGATAAAAATTTTTGTTAGAAAAAAAAGGTGCTATGTATGTTCAAAGTTTCCAGAGAAAAAACTATTTTGGTATTTTTAACTAAGTACATAGTTAAACAGTTGGTAGCAGATTTAGGTACATTTTTGGTAGAAATGGTGTTCTTATTTTTATTAGAAAATATTGTCTTTACAAATGCTCTTTATAATAAACAAAAACACGATTAAACCCGTTTCAAATACAACGCGTTTCAACCACAAAGTGGTCATCCTCAGGTGAAAAAACTCCAGTTTTTATTCTCACCTGAGGATGACCACTTTGTGGTTGAAACATGTTGTGTTTTAAATAAAAGTTTGGTGTTTTTGTTTATCGTTTCCATACCAAGAAGATCTAATAAGAGTAAATGCCGTTTATTTTAATTAATTTGTTCTTCAACAGAAGACTATTTTTTGTTATTTACAGGTAAATTGTAACAAAAAATTATTAAAAACAGTGCAATTCTCTAGGTTTCACTATTAATTAATTTATAATTAAATGACACCAAAATATGTTAATGTTTATGAAATATAATTTAGTAAAGCATAAAAGACTTGAAAAGCTGTAATCTATTCACGATGTTTTTGGGTAAAATGTGTCTGGTATTTGTTTTTTAAAGTTGGACAAACTGTTTAACTACTTTTTTTCATCGTTTCGTGTTGTTATGGTACCACGATGTAGTTAATATGGTACGAATAACATTCAACAATTTACAGTCGTTAAACTGTCAATAGCACACAGTCAGCTTTTCTTTAACCCCTTTTTGACATTTTCAAAATTATTTTTTTTTAAATATGCTAATTTAGAACGACGAAAAACATTGTACGATCGCGTGCCATAACGACGGCGGGAGGATTAAAGTCCTCTTTCGTCGTGCCTCAAACAACTCCCGCGGTCGTTATGGCCTTCTTAACAGCCTTGAATACGTAAATAACTATAAAACCAAGTCATAATTTTTTTATGAACAATTATAAAATCGTAAAATTAAAACAAGTATACAGGATGCGCCAGAAATCACGCCCCAGAGAAAATTTTCAAGTAAGGTAAGATACCAGGAACATGGAAAAAATGTTTAAAAAATTCTCTGTCAAAAAGTTTTGACATTTATTTTTTGACATTTGACATTTTTTTATGTCTTCTTAATGATACCGATGATCTTGTATATGTTTTTTTACAATTTTTTAGTACAAATACAAAAAAAATTGCAAATAAAAGCCACAAATAATATTGAACAGAGTTAGAATTTAGTATACAGCTTCCTTGTTTCCTCTTTTAGTAGCCTATAGCCAAAAAACTAGGAAAATTAATTTTTCAACAGAAATAAATAGAGTCAAAATGCAAAATTTAAACTCTCATAACTTCGAAATTTTTATAGATAACATTTTTTTAACATTTTTTCCATGTTCCTGGTGTCTTACCTTATATGGCATTTTTCTCTGGGGCTCGAGTTCTGGCGCAGCCTGTATGTAAGCAAGAAATTGCTTAGAGAAGTGCTTTGTGCAAATAGACTAGTAAGAATTCATAAAAACGAGATTTTCTTAGTGCAAGAGTTTTAATTTTGGTAATGGTAACCAATTAGTAACAATTTTCTAAAAGTTTAAAAAAACAGTATTATTCTTCAGAACAAGTCCCATTACCTCATAAACTAAATTACTTTGAGATGAATTTGATTTAAAACATCTATTTTCGAAATTCAAATAAGGGAATAATTCGGCAACGCCATAACGAAATTCAATACTTTTGGCAGTACTCTTAGGCAATAATATAGTATTAGGAGTAAAAGTGAATGTTTATGTGATGGCAAAGCTGAATGTTTGTTTATTTAATAATAATTTAATAGTAATTCAGTTGAGCCATTTAAACTCACTTTTACTCCGAATAACATATACTATTTTATCCGCAAACGTATTCAGATCGAGGGTAAAAGCAACATTATAATCAGCAAGTAAATGAACAAAGTAATCAAGACGCTTATGAAATCATAACAACGTTTATACATAATACACTAACATCACGCATCAGTATCGGAATTTGTGTTGACACTTTCGAAAGTGTTTATTAATTTAACTAGTGCAGTTAGTAGTGCAAAATGTCAAATGATGATTATCTAAGAAATTACTGAAACACCAAAAGAGATAACATTGATAAATATTATGATAAAAATAAAATGTTTAGGCGCAAAAATAGAATATTTACTTTACTTAATTTTTACCTGAAAGGTAAAACTTTTACTTGTAACATCGTAATAAAAATAGTCACTTTTGTGATGTTTAAAAATGTTAAAAAAATTGTCATTATTGCATATTTTTATGCTTTTGAGTCCACTTTTTAAAATGACTCCACATTGTCACTTTTTGTTTCACCGGAAATGACATCGACTCCTTTCGAAGTGTAAGATGCCGCCATATGGGCCTGCGATGGCGATAGAGATAAAACTCTAATAGATCGTATAACCCTACAAGACATAAAATTAGCGACGGTCATTTCGCCTCCAATTTTAAAAGTCTCCTATGTCATAGAACCGAATTAGTCGGCACCACTATATCGCTGTCGGCAAATCTTCGAATCCTTTTACACCAGACACAAATCGTCCCAACACTTTTGCGATTATTACGGCACAAGCGCGAAATTATGAAGATTGAGGAGATTCGAAGTGGTTTTTATTGTGTAGACTTGAGAGGGATGCTGTTTGGTATGGGAACTTTGCCGTGATGACGGAGATTAGTGAGGATGGTCAACACTACCGTGGGAATTTCTTTTATTCTTATTTTGGGAAAATGGCCCTAATTGCATTTCCTGTAGGTGGTGCATTTATTTAACATAAACGAGCTAAAAATTTCATTCCTTGTCAGTATCATAAAATTTTAAGAAGATCGAAATTCGAGCTTTTACAGTCTCTGAATAAAATTAATTTTTTAACCCTTGCACAGCTTGAATGATCGTCCTGTTAAAATCGTTCTGTCGCCAGCATCCGTTTAATTTTTTCTCAGGCTTTTGTGTCCCCAACCGCAATCAATTTCCCCAAAACAAGCTCCCCGTCCCAAATAAAAATAGACATTTCCGCACCCAATAACTCTCCTCCTCGTCCATTTGCATACGAGAGAAGCTGTCGACGTTTATTCGTATGAAGCATGTCTGATAGCATCTCCGAGGATGGATTTATAGGCCGCGTGCGTGGGCAGGTGCCCCACTGCCACCGACTTCCAGGTGAACCTCTTCGATTTCGACTCCGTTGACATCCGTTGCTTTTTCTAACTGTACAGGGGATATTTACGACGGGGCTTTTCATCCACGTTACTAATTACATATTGTCAAAGTGTCACGTTTTATGTTTTCGGGATGTTACATACAGCTTCCAGTTCTGATCGAGGGAGAAAGATAAATAAACAGAGTTTGATTCGAGGTGGAATGAAAGTTGGCTGTTATCGACTGGAAACATCGGTTTTTTAATCGGCGATCTTTGTTACAAATGTAAATTTATCTAAATGAAGAAAAGTTTTATTCAAGCAGGTGCTTGCAACGGTTACATTACTTACAGTGACCCAGCAGATTCACCATTGACATGGGATAGTTACAGCGAATTCCAATTTTAATGCAAGCAAACTAAACGTTTTTTAGAAATCTAGATAACAACACCGAAACAGGAAACACTTTCTTCACACAGCTACACTACACTTGATAAGTTTAAACCTTCAGCAAAATTTTCATTCATCTTTTGTGTTTGTTATAAAGAATGTTCAAATAGGGAAAACCAAGCATAGAACTGAAAAATGCCGCAAGATAAAATTACCAGGGGCGCTGACTTTTATTCATATTTTCAATAGGTGCATAAACAAAAAACTTGATAAATTAATCGTTTTTAAAGCAATACAAATAACATTTTTTTCTTTTCAGATTTTCTACGCATATGTAGGAGTATCTTTACGCAGAAAAACGATTTTTTGATTTTTCTCTTCTCTCTTTTTGATGAATTTAATGTATTTAATATATAGAACATTTAAAAACAATATGATTTTTTGTATAGTACCAAAGAAAAAATCAATAAATAACAGTAAAAAAAGTTATTAATGGAACATGAAAATAATGTTTAAAAAATTCTAATTGTCAAAAAATTTTGACGTTTATTTTTGGACATTTGACATTTGTCTGTTTAATGTTATTGATGATCTTGCATATGTTTTTCTACAATTCTTCAGTAAAGGTACAAAAATTTTGCCAATAAAAACCACAAATAACATTGAACAGAGTTACAATTTAGGATACAGCTTTCTTATTTCCTCTTCTAATAGCCTGTTGCAAAAAAACTTCGATTTTTTTGAAGAAAAATAGTCCAAGTGCAAAATTTAAATTGTCATAGCTTCGAAATTTTTATAGATGATTATTTTTTTAACATTTTTTCCTTTGTTCTTGGTATCTTACATTATATGGCATTTTTCTCTGGGGCGCGAGTTCTGGCGCACCTGTATACAATAAAAACTAAACAAAATAGTACATGTTCAAAATTGTAAAATGCCTCAAGATGTTGAGTTTGAGAAATATACACTATTATTAAATTTGAAAAAAAAATCAGAAACGATTTAAAAAAATTGACTTTTTTTTTAAATTTGCATGAATGTTCGTAAATCGAAAAAAGAATAGAAAAAATCACAAACTTTTTTCACGCTTTTTTTAAGATCACGTATCAAAAGGTCACAAGACTAGATACTACCATTTTTCATTGAGGTACAGTCTTTTAAAAATCACCAAAAAATTTAAGAAATTGTTTTGTTCCCTTAATTTTTTGGAATAGGATATAAAAAGTTTATGTACGACAAAACCTTCTAAGTACTTAG
>NW_025401050.1:4636255-4700288 GCF_015345945.1 Tribolium madens | reverse complement strand
TTGAATTAATTTAAAAAAGTTAAAAATAAGATAGAATAATATAAACGATGAATTTGATCCATTTTCACGAAGGGGAAAATAAAATAATAGAAAATTGAAGACATCTTTTAATTAAAAGTGATTTTACTAAAAAAAGATTAGAATAAACACGAAATGTCAAATATTATTAAGAGTTATTATTATTATTTGTTTACCTTAAGCAAGAGTACATTATTTTCAATGGGTGCATCCGCCTCGATGCATGTAGTCGGCGCCCGTGGGACCTGCTGTATATCGATAATTAATTATGGAAATTACAAGTAATTTTTAATTTCTAGTCCTAGTTACAATAATAATTATTTGCTCCTATTATTTTGATAAAAAACTAATCTAAGTTTCTATTAGCAAATTATGTACATATTAGTCTGTTATGTGAAATACTTACTTTAAAGTGAAAACGAACACAGAAATATCTGTTTTAACAGTGAATATTTGGACCAAACTACCGATTTATTCATATTGAGTGTTATTTTGTGTTTAAATTTATGGTCATTTGGGTTACTAATTTCTTGCTTAACTTAGTTAAAATTAGTTTAATACTCCTATATAAATTTGTGCAATTGGTTCAAAATTATGAAAAACAATATAATTTTCCGTAATGACTCCGCATCGGTGGCCTAAACAAAGAGCACCCTCCTTGCTCCCGTTAAAACTCGCCTCGTCATGCCAAAATATTTGAACACAATCCAATCAAACCAATCGGAAGTCGGAATAATTCGAAAAACAATATCATTACGAAACCAAGTCTGCACTAATGACAATAATTCCCTCCGAAAAATCCTGTACCCATCACCTCTGATATCCATAATGCTCGATGGGACGGTCAGATTACCTCTTCGCGGAGGTCTTCACGAATCCGTTTTGTCGCAACATGAAACCCGAACAAGAAGAATTTCACCGATCGGAGGGCGAGGAATCTGCCACTTGGGCCCCCAATTTCGATAATCGGGCTATTACAGCTCGTCGTCCACATAAATCAAACGTCGTTTATGAAGTTATTTCGTCCCGAAAAACAAACATGGCTGCAGACGTATTATTATACGAATTATGCGCCAATATAAAATGCAATAAAAACCAGAGGCTAATTGCTAATTAGTTGCGAAACGGCACGCGAAAACTCGATGCTTAACGATGGGAAAGGATCGGGGGAATGCTTCATTACGGGGTAGAGGCGTCGTATGACGAAAAAATGCAATTATGGTGTTTGCATACGGTAGTCAAAAAGAGATTTGCACCTCTTTTGGGATGGGCGAAGACGGGTAATTGGATTAAAATGCCGTTTGACGCCTCGGTAAGAACATTTTTCACTACACAAGGACAATTCTGTTAAGAATCTTGCCCGACAAGAGGTGCAGTGTTACACAGGATGTCCTAGAGCTCTTCGAGTTACTTAATAAAACAGATTAAAATTATTGTTTTACAACTTTTGACATTATAAATTTTATTTTTCTATTTTGCGTTTGTTATGACGATTTTATGACTGTTTTACAATATCACATACAATGGGTAGTATGAATAAAATGTAGCAAAAGCTTTGTCTCTTTTTTTTCTCATAAAATCTAAAGTACGTCTATCTTTTACTATTACAAGTAGAAGCATTTACTTAACTTTATTCATACAGCCCATTATCAACTTTGTTTTTGGCAACTTTTAATATACAGGGTGTTCGGTACAAGTCGCCCCGGATGATAACATCTAAACTTACTTGTTTTTTTCAAAAAGTAAATATTTAAGTAATAATATTCTTTCTTGGCTTTCTTAATAAATGTACTAAATTTTTTTAGCACATCCGGTGTTGCCGGAAATGCTACCAAATTTAGTTTTTCAAATGGAACACCTATGTATTTTCCCTCGAAACAATAATAATTGACATTAAAGATATGGTAAACCACTATTTATTACAAATCATTTTGCGTAACACAATGCAATCAGAAAATATCTTAAATCCTAGAATTTTATAAGGAAATTGGTCGCGTAGCCTGAATTTTAATTTTAAAAGAAAGGTGTGAATAAAAAAATGCTTGGATACAGTTTAATTGTTGGTTTGACAAATCTAATTTGTCAGTTGATGAGTGAGTTCTCTTATGGAAACTCTTGGATTTTGTTCGACAGAAAACAGAACATTCAGATTTCTATTTTCTTGTTCTTCACTAAGAATCACAGGTTTTTTACTTTTAAGAAGCGAACCTGTTCGTCTCAATTGTTTTTCAATTCGACTAAATTTCTAACGATTTTGGTGAACTCTATTTAGGTATTTTTCTCTAAACTGTCTTTCAGCTTCCGCCTTATTTTTATTGGTCTTAAAAAACACTTCAAGCTGATCTACCAATTCGTCGTAATTAATATCATCCATTATTAAAGATCTCAGTAAGATTTATTGACAAATTAGGATTTGTCAAACTAACAATTAAACGGTATCCAAGCATATTGCTTTTTGCATGAATACCTTGACAGGTAAAATACGCCTACGTTGCAAAATTTGCTAATAAAATTCTAAAATTTAATTGTTTTCTGAGTGCATTATGTAAAGTAATATGTAATAAATAGTGGTTTACCGTATTTTTCATGCCAATTATTATTGTTTCGAGCAAAAAAAACATAGGTGCTTCATTTGAAAAACTAAATTTGGTAGCATTTCCGGCTACACCGGATGTGCCAAAAAAATTTGATGCATTTACTAAGAAAGCCAAGAATGAATAGTATTATTTGAAAATTTAGGTTTTGAAAAAAAAAGTAAGTTTAGGTGTTATCGGCCGGGGCGACTTGGACCGAACAGCCTGTATTTGCCAACACTGACACAGGCTCGTAGCTAGTGGGGGGCCCGACTTTGAATATTCTGAGTCCTACTTTAAAACTTGTCTTTTTTAACAACTTTCTTTAGAAATAACGCATAAAATTATAATACCGACTGAAAGAAAAAAGTAACTCACAAAATTCATATCTCTGTAATATTGTCATTTTTCAAAAAAAATCCACGAACAGATCGATTTGATTATTTTTTAATGCAAACGACATTTTTATTACTGTTTTAGATACTAAGCATGGTAAGCATGAACCTGCATTTTGTTGAATGGTTTTAATACAGGGTGTTTTGCAACTCGCGCCACAGGGTAAAATTCCAAGTAAGATACGATACAGTTCATCTAAAGATATAACTTGCACGCACTAATCACTTAATGAGGGCTTTAGCTGCAATGTCGTAAAAATATTGAGCTACTGACGGAGTGTCCAGGGTTTTCTAATAAGAATCGTACTTCAAATTTTGTGTTTGTAATAGATTTATTAGGATGGTAACCTCTGTAAACGACCCAAAAAGTTAAATACCGTTAAAGACCATAAAGTCGCTATATCTTTAGACGAACTATACCAGGAACATGGAAAAAATGTTAAAAAACTTCTATCGATAAGAATTTCTAAATTATGGGTATTTAAATTTTGCACTTTGGCCTTATTTATTTCTGTTGGAAAAATAATTTTACATGTTTTTTTGCTGCAGGTTAGAGGAAACAAAGAAGCTGTATCGTGAATTGTAATTATGTTTAACAATAAGTATACATAAAAAAGGTCAAACGTCAAAAAATAAAGGTCAAAATTTTTTGACGAATTTTTTAAAACAGAATTTTTTAAACATTTTCCTCGTGTTCCTGCTATGAATCACCCTGTATTTCGGTTTTTTAATTTTTGTAATTAAGCACAAGAGCTTGTTGAGATCTCAGTTTTTCCTTTTTTTCTTGCATCATTTGCTTTATTGCAGTTGTATCATGGGGATATTAGGTGGTAGTAAAAGTCAAAAGTGTGTGTAATAAATTCTTTATTTCATTGAAAACAATGTTTTAGGTTTATTGATAATGATAGCTTTCGATTTGGCAACTGACCATTTACCTACAGTTGCATGCAATATATTTTGGTCGTCAAGGTCATTTTTTGACAAACTTATTTTTGTACAATTTGAATTTCGTGCCATAATGTCAGCAGTAATAGAAAGTTAATCGATGTTTAATAGTATATTATATTATTAGGAGTAAAAGTGACAGTTTATGTAGCGAAGCTAAACGTTTATTTCAACTGAGCCATATAAACTTACTTTTACTCCAAATAACATACTCGTATACTATTTTATCCGCAAACGATTCAGATGGACAGAAAAGAGCAACAGACTAATTATCAAGTAAATGAACAAAATAATTAGGACGCTTTGCAACTAATGAAATGATCGCTTATCTTATAAACAAATGCTTTAGAGTCGGAATTTGTGTTTATTAATTTAACTAGTGCAGTTAGTAGTTCAAAATGTCGAATACTGATGATCTACAATGTACCTTTCCAGAAATTGCTGAAACAATGCAAAGGACAAAAAAACAATATCTATAATGTCATGGTAAAAGTAAAAACGCTTAGGCGCAAAAATAGAATTTTTACTCCATGACTGAAAGGTAAAAATGTTATCTAGTAATAAAAGTGGACACTTTTTTAAAGTTTGCAGATAAACTATTTTTGACTTTTTGGTGAAGAAAAATTAATCACAAAAGGTAAATTACAAAATTTCTGCCATAAAAGAATATTTTTTTAGTGACATTGACTATCAAAATTTATTACAGGCGACTATACTTTTGTAATCATTTACCCAAGCACTACGGGATGTACTAGTTAAGATTTTTTAGGTTACTTTAATTTAATTAATGAATAAACAAAAAGCAAAACAGATTATAGGAAATAATACAAAAAATGTGGTTAACAAAAGTTTTTATTTAGTAGATATGAACAAAGTGTCCACAGCCAAATGAGTCAATGAGTAATAGCTTGTACAAAATCTCTTAGAATATTAATTTTTCATCATGTTATATTAATATAGTAGTAGAAGCACCGATAAAATTCTCAAGCTTTTGGGCTATCAATAGTGATACTAATGACATTGCACAAGATTCTCTCCAACAAAGAACTTGGAAGTAGCTTTTTCTTTAGGCTAATTTTATGACGAAATTACAACAAAATTTTACTCTTTGAGGAAGTACGCAACGTCGCACTTGTGTCCCTTTTCTATTCAGTCGTTAAAGACAAATCTGGTCCCATATTGGCAGAGGAAACGTTTTTCATATTCTTGAAATTACGATTATGACCGCTCTTGACAGTAATAGCTCCCCCTGCGGACAGGGTGAATTCCTCCCCAAATTAATTCGGTCAGATAAATCTTGTCATTCGTATCATTAGCGTCATTGTACCCTTTCCTGTCATTAGTTGTTTCAGTAATTGAATGTCTGTTCGACTCCGTTATTTTAATAACCGTAATTTGGTAAAAAATAATTTTCAATTTTTGGGTAGATTTGTTACCGAAAAATACCCTTCGACTAGTAGTAGTAACAAGATCTGTGTTCTTCCATCCGTTCAGCGGCGATTAGCACGGTCCATTAGTGCAGCGGTTTTACACTGTACTGACCATGATGGGTTGTTTTATTTTTATCCTGTGTTTAATTTGGAGTTTGATGGTAAGGTGAGATATTCTCACCGTTCTCTCTATGTCAAGAGAGGACTCTATTTAATTACCGGATCGGTTTACTGTTAATTACGACGTTACATGACTTAAGTGTAAGGTTAATTAATCTGATTAAAGCACAAATTGCACAATTCGGATTTTTTACCTCCGAACCATTTTCCCATTAAACCATCTGGCCCTAAAATAAACCCTTGGTCATTATCGTAAATTCAAAGATGGACGATCTTCCAAATCTTTAGCGCCAATATCGTTATCTATCGGTGGAAATCAAGCCCAAACAGTGTTAGTTTACGGTTTTATGCTTCGTTATGACATCATTATGAGGCAATAAACAAACAATAAGTCCCTTCGAAACAAATTTATTTTCGGCTAACCAATAATTGTTTACGACCTATTGTAGCACGCTTTTTAAAAAACTGCTGCCTAATGACGCTGCGGCAACTTCTCATCGAATACACAGTGTGTGAAAATAATCATCGAAAAACTCCACACCAGATATCATCATCTAGTAATGATTTTAAAATCGGTGTTTTCAAGCAAAAAGCTCGTAATGAAATCGTCTTTTAATAATGAAGTCGCGACTTCTTCCGAAATGTAATTGCTTTCGGTGTTGGATGAGTGTAACTATAAGGCTTTACAATTGTGTAATGTTAAGCGACTTTTATGGTTGTTTAATGGCGTATAAATCACTTTCAAGTGAAGCTAAGTAGCATGTGTGGTCTCGATGGTTATGAAGACGTCTTCATTTCGCGCGGCAGGCGTGCCATAATTCAAATGCGCGAAATTTTTAATCACACTGAAGACACCCCGACAATGGGGTGGCCTGGAAGGGTTGCTGCGAAAGAATGCAAGAAAGCAAAAAATGGGAATTGTATCTAATGCGAAAATTTATTTTTAATGGATTTCAAAGAAACTATGAAACAGTGCAAGTTGTTAGAGTTGCCTAGTGGACAAGAGGGATCTTCTAGCCCACGCTCTGGATACTGAATAATATTTTCATAAAATAGAAAACTTTTCCTAATCCTTTAAAAACCATCTAAGAAAAGTGAGTACCCTTTGCATAAGAAATAATTAAGGGCCAAAGTAGTTTTTTATAGCAAAACCCTTGTTTTCTTTTACAGTGATGACTTTTCAGGACGGGTTACCAGAATTTTTTGATAAAAAATTCCAGGCTAATCAATAGAATGTCTTTAACTTTTTTTTACATGTTATTTGTTTGTAATTTTAAATAAATATATTGTAACTTATTAGCTCCACTTTTAATTTAAAAATGTATTAACAATACTGAAATTTGGGCATCAATAACAAACTTTTTCAAGTGTATTTTTTTATTATTCTTTTGCTCAAAACTTGTGAGGAGCGAGCATGGAGAGCGTTTCCGTAAGGATATTTTATTTTTATGGAAAAACGTTACTATACTTTGTTTTGTTTTGTATATTTTTTTGTATTATAGTATTTTTTTTTCTTTTTAATAAATCCTTACACTCAGGCTTTAGTTTTTCTGAAACAGTCTGTCAGAACTTAATGACAGACAATTTGGTTAATGCAATGTCGTTTTTGACACTTTTAATTTTTTTAAACTTTTGGAATCACATTCAATTCAATTCTATTTCATTTTTGATTTTTTCTCATATCTTGGAAGCTTTTTTTAATTCTAGTACATTGTTACAATAAATAATGAAAATTCTACAAAAATCTGAATAGACACTTGTTGTATAGTTTCTGAAATAAAAATACATTGAAAATTTCAACAAGAAAAAAATTGCTTTATCCGAGAATTTAATTAAAAAAAAATCTCGACAAAATTCTTTTTCCTGGAATTAAGCTACAAGGTTGAAGCTCTAGAATGCAAAGGCTGAGACATAATAAAAAAATAAAAATTTAATTCTGTCAAAACTAGAGAAAAAAAAGTAAAGTTTGTTTTTTTTTTAATGGAAATGCCAAACAGTTTTAACGTTTGCACCACTAGTAAATTCATTCATGGTAATTTTATTAAAGGAAGTTGGCAGTTCCGGTGTTTTGAATTAATTTGAAAACATAAAAATATCGTCTAAGAAAATTTAGAGACGAAACACCAAAAAAAGAACAAATTCGGTACTGCTAACAGTTTTTAGAAATTTGGAAACGAATAGCTCACAAGCAAGAAGTTAGAAAAAGAGCCCGTTAAAATGTAGACGCAATTTTCTAATGCAGGTTTGCTAAACATACTCAATTTTTAGCAAAAAAATTGACAAGAATACAAAACAAACTTGAATGAGAAAGAACCTTGGAAAGAACGCAATTGTGCATCGTTTTTGAGGAACGAATTGAAAAAATAACAATTTTAAAACTAAAGCTGAAGAAGAATTTATAAAATGCATCAACTTTGAGCTCATTCCAATAAATTACACAAAATTTATTGCCAATCATCATAATTTCTACTTGTATCTTTTAGTAAATAACTTTTTTTTGTATATCCTGTTTCTTCAAAGTTTTTGTAGCAAGAACCTCATTTTTGTCCACAACATTGTACTTACGTGCGGTGTGTTTCTATCAAAATTATTAGCACTGAATTCTGTCGTTAGACCTTAGGTAATGATAAAATTTCTAAGAACAAAAACAAAGAGCAAACAAAATGTGTGGCTATGGAGACAAGCTGCTACCAATTTTTTCAACAAAATTTGGACTTGGTAATTTCCATTTAAAGAAAAAACAGACTTTATGTCAATTTTGTTGTCCAGTATCATAAAGTAAAAGTTAAAAATGAGCTCTGTGAACATGTCCATAATATTTTTCTGATCATGTTAAAGAATTTGAACTTTTGTCAACCGTTTTCAGTTGAGAAAGTTATTCAATCTTCAACTGTGAAGAACATTAAATAATAACAATCATAGAAATAAAACTAATTTACAGTCATATTTAAGATGAAATAAGTATAGTACTTAAAAAACTTATAGTTTAGTAACTTATAGTACTTATTAAACTCGTGAGAAACGACCAATTTTCTCACTCGTTGAATTATAGAAGTGTTTAACAAATTAACATCAAAATAATTACACTGTCTAAGACCAAAATCTTCCTTAAGGCAGGTGCGCACTTCATTTTTCTTGTTGTGCTGAATGGCAATTTAAAACCCTTTTTACATTTCATTCAGAATTTTAAGAAAATCGTTACTGAAATTAAAAAAAAGTTTTTTCCGGACTATGTTTGAGAATTTTTATTGATGTTTGGTTGACTTTTTGATGAAATCTGTTAGTCTCTGTCCTACATTTTTCAAGTATCATTTTACGAAAATTAAAAAAAAACACAGAAATACTTAATATACCTATAAGCCTAGCTACGTATAAAATCTTTCTAAACTTTCTTTTCACTTCAAAATTTTGACATAACGATCTAAATTTGGTTTCTTGATCCTCAAGAATAGCTAAAAATTCAAATACATTCTTTTTAATTAAAGGATAAAGTGAAAACTTGTGACAAAATGAAAAACTATTCAGTGTTTATAATCCGGTGTTTGAGTTCCATCTCTCTATTTGCACGAGAAGAATGAAAAGGTCTTCAGGCTTATTTCACCAAACTTCCCTAAAATTTTAATTCAAAAATAGAAATTTTGTCTAAGACGGCGCGTGGCAAGCACACTTCCGTGCAAAGTGCCAACAGTTGGCGAGCGTAGGGCCTCACCACCGGAACTGTCGGCAAAATTGTTGTTTTGTATCCAATCATCCGCCATTTTGCAAATTCGGAGAAAGTCACGTCTATAAAAATTTTCAAAAAAATGCAACACTTGTTGACTTTGGGCCTTATGTGTGAAAGTACATCGCACACATGTCAGTTTCGTCTCGGCGAGGGCGTTTATTGCCAGATTTGAATTGGAACATATGTCGAGGCATGAGGCCATCAAGGGGCTCACATGTCAGTCGCGGGACTACCTGCCCGATCTAAATAATATAAAACGTAACGGGTTTTATAGTTTCCATTCATCTAGTGCTTGACTGCTGAGAAGAAAAAATTACGGACGCTGAGTGACCCTTCCTTTATTCGGATATCAATTATGGCCTTTCGGGGTGATTGAAAAGGCGCGAGAGGGTTAATGATTGGGAATTCGGACGGTTTGGAATATTCGAAACCCAAGGTTTTTTTACTTTGTAAACGCTAGGATAAGTACAGAAGACCGAAAGTTTAATTTTGTTTACCTTTAGGTACTAGAATAAAGGCGGCACGAAGGGATGCACAAAAGCACGCTAGCGGTTGTAACAACTGGCTAATTTTACACAGTAATCCAAAAAGCAAATAATTTGACATGGTAATTGTAGAGTTAGCAAATATTTAACCCTCGGGGAGAGTTGCAAACGAAACACTTTTAGCTTTGTAATTATGCACAGTTTTGAAACGGAGTTTACTTGGATTTCTGACATGAATTTATTTTTTTATTTACAAATTCCAAACTAGAAAGCACCAAATGCATGTTAGTCGTGTAATGACTAGTTGTATTAAAAAAAATAGATTCTATTCTTGCCATTTCTCAACTTTTTTTATAATTTTCAGTCATTTGTTTCGACTTTTCTTTTAATTCTAATAAAAAAGACACGAGTTTTTGGAAACTTTTATCAAGTTTGATTTTACATTCATCGATACTGTCCAATTAGTGTAGAGTAATTATTAAAAACCATTAAATTACTTGCTTAGTAATTTATCAATAATTATTCATTACTCAAAATAAATGTTTTTACCTATAATAATGTTAATAAAGGTTTTTAATATTTACAATTCATATTTATTTTTTTGTGAGAGAAATCAGAAATTTATACATTTATTTATGTATTTATTTATTTATGTATTTTTCCACTCCTCCTGTAAGGAGTTTCTTAATTTTTCAAAATTTGGGTTATTTACATCATAAATATTTTCTTATTTTTTACTTTAAAGATAAATGAATAGTAGATTACATACCGAGGAGGAAGGTGCTTCATAACCAAGACGAAATTTGATGACCAAGGCGCGAAGCGGACCAAGGAAGTAGACACTCCCTTATCAGATTTCAGGTTAGAAAATGGCCATTTCTCAACCTGTCAAATAACATATCAATTGATAAAGAGGTGACCACTTTCCAATCTGAACCTGATATTTCGTATCAATTATTGTTAAATAAAGTTGAAATGTCATACTTTACAACGTTTCACATCCAAGGTAATTTGATGATTGTGAATTAAAGAATTTTTGTACCTACACTTCGTGATTTTTCTATCTAAAACTGCATTTTTTGCAATAAAATTTGTCAGATTATTTGATTTCTGTGTAATAAAAGAGTCTGAGTTATAACTGGAGCCTATACTAACTAAATTTAAAGTCAAGAGTCTTCAATATTTGCAAAAAGACTATTAAAGAAATGTCAGGATTCATATAAATAACGATTCAAAAGAGTTACTATAAAAGCCATAACTTTAATTATTAATTACATTTATTTTAAAATTAGAGAAATAATTCATTTATGGTACATAAACTGGTGCTAGCCCTAACCTGTTCCGTACATTGTAAAAATATCGTCTTAAAAATCCACTTTCGTCATGTAACCGAACATAAAGTTTTGAAATATGAAGTTTAAATATGTAGTTTACAGTATAACAATAATTTTACGCAGCATTGCAAAGTCCATAAGTTGAAACAGTGCAATCAATAGGGTTACCTGACGTAAGAGAAAGACGAACGAATCGAGAAGATCTGATATTCTGAATAATAAATACTATTTTATCATAAAGAAACGGAAATTTGGACTTTGTTTAGTTTTTGACATTGAATGGCCATCGTACTATTTTTGATTTTGACATATGTCATCCATGCACATGGCCGACTCGTAATACACCACAGTGGCAAAATATTAGGTAATAATTTTGTTATTTCGCTTTTTTCTAGGTTTTTTTAATAGAGATTATTTAATTATTAAATAATTCGCATAACTATTGATAAACAAATCGTGATTTCACCGTGTGAGATGCTTCAAATGACTTCATATTTGACTCGGTTGGGCCGCCCCTGTGGACATTTTAACTCTTAGGACCTAGGAAATCTTTCACTCCGGTTACAAATAAGCCACATTTTCGACAGCTTGAAGATGAAGATTATTTTCTTTAAAGTAGACTAAAAAGTAGTCAATAAGCCTCTTTTTGCATTTACAGGATGTTACAAAAAAATTATAGCAGATTTTTTGGTTTTTAATGACGAAACAAACATATATTTGTTCTTTTTTGGTGTCACGAGCATTTTGTGTAATTGAAAACTTTATCAAAATTAATGCAATTTGAGCTATTTTAAAGCGATTTGAGTACTGCATACGTTGAATGTCATCAATTTTAACTGTCAAATATAATTACAAACTCAATTAAAAAAACGCTAAATAGAAAAAAATTATCTAAAAAACACGTGTTACAACCTTTTATTGATATCCGTGTATTGTAATACTTGTATCACATTGATATTACAATTGAGTACATGATATTATAAAAAAAAATAAAAGCACATTGTTTCGTTATTAATGACGAAAAATTTTGACATTTATTTTTTGACCTTTGACATTCTTCATATCTATTTAATGATACTGATGATTTTGTATATGTATTATTTAATATTTATTTTTTTTATTTAGTATTTAGTAGTATAGTATTATTTAGTAAAGGGACAAAAATTTTGCCAATAAAAACCACAAACAACATTGAACAGAGTTACAATTTAAGATACAGCTCCCTTGTTTCCTCTTTTAGTAGCCTATAGCCAAAAAACTAGGAAAATTAATTTTTCAACAGAGTCAAAATGCAAAATTTAAACTCTCATAACTTCGAAATTTTTATAGATAACATTTTTTTAACATTTTTTCCATGTTCCTGGTGTCTTACCTTATATGGCATTTTTCTCTGGGGCGCGAGTTCTGGCGCACCTGTATATTTTCAGAATCTAATGCATTTTGTAAATACGAAAAATTTTAACGTTAAAAAATTGGTATGGCATACAACATATTTTTTATATTAATAATTTCTCGTATTACATTTAGATAGCATTTGAGCACCCAATTGAAAACTAAAGATTCTTGAAATTTTCAGCTATTTAAAAAGTCAAGACACTTGTTTTTATTTGGAATTCCTTGCCTGGAATTCAGATTTGCCTTTGTATTCAACCCTCAGCCAATCTCTTCGTTGACAAGCAATAATGAGCATCAAACCATCAAAATGACCGATGTTCGCAAGGGGTAGTCCGGCGTCGGAAAGCAATCTCACCCCGGATTCGCCACGCCCCAACCCTGACCACAAATTCCCCGCGCTCCAAATTCCACTCCGACACCTGAAATTGCAAAAATCGTCATTTTTCGCACTTGGCTGCACTTCTCGGAAGAAAGGGTAACCGCAACGGAATTAGATCTTGAGGTGACGGTTTCCGTCGATAAAGGCGAGAAGTGGAATTAATGGGGTGGTATCACGGGGTAATAGTGCCATATATCGCTCAGTGGGGTACAATTATTGCATTTTGGAGGGTTGGGACCACCTCGGAGATCGAGACTTGATTAGTATGGGAATTGCTATTAGATTGGACGTGAGACTACCGGACGTGATGGGTGCATCACGTATTTTTTTAAATTTGTAAAAAAACACAATTCGGTCAAAGTCATTAGATTTGATTCATGGCGAAAGCGGATAAGAGTCCTCGATCAAACAGGAGTCTTTCGTCTAATTTGATTTCGAGGACCACTCCACAACAATGCATCGATTTTGAGTGAAATTTTTCTCGCCGATGAGCCAAAAATTAAGTTCTCAATGCGGCAATTAAGAAGCGTTTAGCTCTTTTTTATTCTTCTTTCTGCAGAGTCACCTAACAACAAACACTCGATTAAGTCGTACAATGACGATATTTTCGAATTTTATCGAAAAGGCCGGTGGTCTCTCAACAGGGTTGCTGCGCAGGTATCGAAGGAAGTGCAATTAAAAACGGAAGCGAAGCCATAGACGACCCTCGCAACCCCGTTTTGGATCATATTTGGTCAACAGATTGCGAGCTCGTGTTAACATTACTGGTGACAGCTTATCTGGGGTGTTAGGCGCAGTGGGGTGCGTTTCCAGGTAAAACAGGAGCACAAAACGACTATAATTAACATTTCAACTGATAACATCGCCAAGATAAGTGTGAATTATTTTATTACCAATTATTTTATTACCAATTTCAAGAACTTGCAGATTTATTTCGAGCGGATTCTACCACCTGATAATTGGCACTAGTTTATTAATGGGTTTTTTGACAAATTATAAAAAAACGTCCCCGAGATACCATCTTAATTTTCCTCCAACATAATCAATCATAATAACTGCAGATTCGCCATTGTGATAGAAGCCTTTTCGTCTCAATTAAGGCTAGGTAAAAAATCTCGTGTGCAATGATAAAAATCCATCGATTAAAAAAAGGATTGCCGTTATGCCTAGTTGACGATCACTGTGGGTGGTCAAAATATTCGGTTCCGCACGCAGAGCCACGCCTATTAACAAATATTTGGGGTGATTGATGAAATTATTTCGGTTTGATTGTTATTTATTAGCTTCCGAATTAGATACACAACGAGAAAATCATGCAAGGGATGAAACAGAAGCAAGCTAATCAAGGGCAGTTCCGTTAGGAATTAAAATAACTCTAAATTAACTAATATTTATGAAAATGTTATGATAAAAAGTATAATACACAAAAATATTCTAGCTAAAAAATACAGGTTTGAAGGTGAACTGTTGGAGTTCCTTTTTGTCATTTTTTTCTTTTAATATCCATCAAAAAACACTATAAAATAGAAGGAAATTTATGGCAACCAATAACTAAAAAATATTATTTTATAGAATTAACAAAAATGTTTTTTGAGTTTAATTTTTTTTATTTTATTTCTTGAAATAGCAATATACAGATTTTCTTAAATAATTATAGGTACAGTGAGCTGCAAAATTATAGAAAAATCTTATTTATTAAAACTGAAAATATTTTGTTTTTACAAAAATGCTCGAACAGATCAATTTTCCGTTTAAAAAATAAAAATTCTTAACTTGATTTAAAATTTGTTGATATTTGATTGATTGATTTTTTTACGTAATAATTAGGAGTAATATTTTGGTGTTGTCATTTTGATAATTAAAAAATATATCGAATTGGTTAAAAAAATAGAGGTTTCCATTAAAAAGAAATGTCGATAACGTCATTACTCAAAAAGCAAAAAGTGTAAAATTTTAAATAAAGTTGAAAATAGTGTATTTTTAAAAAGAAAATTGACCTGTTCGAGCATTTTTACCAAGATAAAATATTTTCAGTATTAATAAGATTATTCCATAATTTTGCCACTCACTGTATTTAAGCTTTTTCACAATATATTGTATAAATTGATCGTGTTTTGTACCTACCTTTTTGTATTTTTAAGTCCCACAAAATTGTTAAGTGACTCGTGTTATTTCGAACATTTGCAAGTTAATCAGTTATTGCAGCAACTCTGCACAGTTTTCACTTTTTATGAATTAATTATTAATAGAATAATAACAAATTCAAATTAAATTAATTCGTAGTGAAAGCCTACAAAGCGTGTTGTATTTAAAACAATTTAATACTTTCATGCTCCACGTGCATAAAAAACGCTTTTGCCTCATTGTAGTTTCGAAAATAGCGACACTTTCTTTCAAATCCGGCTGAATATCAAAACGTCCTTGCCTTAACCTTTCAAAATAGAATTGTTTACTCACACACTCTAAATGAGAAAAGTGAATGTAATTCTAATTGCAGTATACAAAAACTAGGAAACAATTTAAAAAAGTTTCAGTAATAATTTATTACTTAAAATGTATTGACTTAGATACATAAAGAGTTTCGAATTGAGGTCAGTCGACTCACTCACCCTTAAAACTGCCAGAACACAATGATACACCGATAATTTCCGTGAAATTCAAGTGAGACATCAACCCTTTGCCTCCTTTGGCCCTATTTAATTGTTAGTGTCAGATTTGAGACTCGCACCTGATTATTAACACCTTAACTAATCGCTAGTTTATAGAGAAATCAGTGTTATTTTACACACTTTTAGCTGAAATCTGTCAACAATACAACGAAAAACTAATATTAATACAAAAATACAGACACAAAACCTTTAATTTAGACAAAAATTAGTTAAAATTATTTTATTTACAAAAAAATAAGGGAATTTTATAATTTTTTAATTGGAGCGATCTGGAAAAATGATTAAAAATTCTTCTTTGGTGGGGCTTTCGCGTTTGTGGTCAGAATGGGTCTTGGATGGTGCTGGTACTAGTTTGGGTACTTTTTCAGAATACGACGCGTGATACTTTTCTTCTGGTTGAGAGTAGCGAGAATCGTCTTCTGGATTTCCAGTCAAACCATAAACAATTGTAGTTTTGTAACTAGGACCCACTGGTTCCAATGGTACTTGACCTTGACCAATTTCATTTCCATGTTGTGGAATCTCTTCGACCCGTCTGTGACCGAGTTCAACTTCCTGGTGTGCTAAGGGTACTTCCGGTACCCTTATTTCATGGTAAGGTAATGGTACCGCTTCAACTCTCCCATAATGTGGTGCCTGAGCGTATTGCTCAATCGTTCGTATTCCATGTTGAGGCAAAGGTACCGCTTGCCCACATCCATACTGATGGGGAATTGGTACTTGAAGAAGTGGTTTGATTTCATAATGTGGTACCCTGATTTCATGTTGGGGTAATGACACTGCTTCGTATTTTCCATAGTGTTGACTAATTGGTTCTTGAAGAATAGGTCTAATTTCGTGATGTGGTACTTCCGGTACCCTGATTTCGTGTTGGTGTAACGGTATTGCTTCGACTTTTCCATACTGTTGGGCAATTGGTACTTCATTAGGTCTAATATCATGTTGGGATAGTTCCGGAACTCTGATCTCATGTTGGAATAGTGGTACTGCCTCAATGGGTCTGATTTCGGGTTCAGGTACTTCATGTTTAGGAATTTCAGTAGGATGGTGCACCTGAACGAAACTTCGTGCTGGTTCCACCTCAATTTGAGGTTGAGGCAAATGTATGTGAGTAAGTACCGGTCTATGCTCTTCAATAGTTGGGTGTGGTACTGCCTCAACTGGTCTTAATTCGGGTACAATTTCTGGTACTTCCTGAACGGTTTGATGACCACTGTGTAAAACTAGAGGTGCCGAGTTTGCGTAGTTATAAATTTGCCCATCGTAACTCCTAAAATGTGCTACTTCCGGTACTATTTGTTCCGGTACTGTAATAACTGGTTCGGGATGAATCGCGGTACCTATTTTCTTGACTACGGCTCTAAACCCATCATGGTCTGCAATATACTCAACAATTCTGGTGGTACCATCTGGTTCTAGTAGACTATATGCCCCACGTACTACCCCATTCTCCTTCACCTCCCATTGCGACTTGTGATCTCCCGTGTGAGGGTCAGAAACGGCATAACTAAAGTGATAGTCTCGCGGTTTCTAGAAATTCCTCGCTTATTTTAAATTAATCACTTTTTTCGGTACTCACGTAATTGTCGTACGTCGGTGCATATTCGACACGGTACCCGAGTTCGTGGTTGAAGAGTTCGCAAGAAACGCCAAGTAGCAGCACGTGCCATACCTTTAACACAATTAGATTAGTTAGACGGAGTTACAAAAGCGTGACACTAACCAAAAACTTGAACATTGTTTTATCGATACTATTACAAATATGGTACTTATGTAAGTGATCGGGCGCGACTACCTGTTGCGCTTTTATACATTACGACAAATTATTTAGATTAGAACGTTGTCTTTACGGCTGATAGAGGCCTTCACAGATTGCAAGCTGGTTTGTCATTGGGAAAACGGAGCCCTGATCGGGTACCACTTTCATTTGTGATGCTGGGATCGACGAAAACATATCAATAACACGGTTTGGCTTGGGTTTGAGTGACCAGTGGTTCGAATCCTGGTTAAATTTTTACAAAATTTTGGTACTGATACAAGTACCGTAACTATTACTAAACTCATTACGCAATTAATATTTCATTGTTTTGGGTCAACGCAATTTATCCTTGACTAATTATTGTCGGTAAATGACCTTACAATTTACGCAAACGGTACTTTAGCCTTTTTATTAGGTGGTAGTACTTTTTAAATTTTAATTAAGTTTGATTAATTGTGTGAATAAGAAATAACTTGTGTGTTTTTACAATAGGGGATAAATGTTTGGGCAAATGAAAGTACAGTACCCAAACGGTACTACAATAGCTGTTTCAAATGCTCAATCATGCAGAATTTATTGCACATTTTTCACGAAATGGTCAACCAAAAACTTAAATCTATATTACATTATATAACACTTATCCCCAATTTTTGTATATAAACGCACAAGTGCAGCACTTAGCATCATTCAATCACTTGCATCCAACAAACAACATGAACTCACTGGTACCACCCAAAAATTTAATTTAAAAAAAACACTAATTTCCTGTTTTCAGATTTTGTGCACTTTTGCCCTGTTTGCTGTCGCCCTCGCCGGTCATCATCATTTGGAAGACAATGTTAGTATCAATTTTGTGTTTTTTCAAATTTTTAGCTTTTTATAGGGCCCAGCATTCTACAAATTTGAGTACGGCGTTCACGATCCCCACACCGGGGATAAAAAATCCCAGTACGAGCATAGAGACGGCAAACATGTAAAAGGCGGCTACACGTTGAAGGAAGCTGATGGTACTACACGTATCGTAGAGTACCATGCTGGTCCTCACGGTGGGTTCAATGCAGTTGTTAAGAGAATAGGTCATGCTCAACATCCCGCTCATTACGGACATGGACATGGACATGGTGGGCATGGTCAGGGTTACGGTCATGGTGGTACTAGCTACGTTGGTACTACTCATTTCGGCTATGGCGGACATTAGTGGTTCTTGTGATTTTGTTATACCAAAGCAAATGTTGATTTGTTAAGTTTGATTTGTACCAAATGTATTAAAATAAAGCAATAATTATCTTTAAAAACAATTTTTATGTAGTACCCAAACAATATTTAATACAAATAATTTAGTTAAATTATAATTTGCTCTGATTTAATATTTGTGAAAGTACTACAAGTACTACGTACGATTCTTCAATATTTAATTTATTTGCGTAAAACATATTGTTGGTCCCAGATACAATTAGTTAACTTAATTTAATTTTTTTCATAACATCCGGTAAGTACCATATGGGTACTGTCCCCGAACTTTGAGATGAATCAGGGCAGCTGCATATGGGACAAAATACGACAACCTCCAATTACGAAAACAGTTATTTAAATAATTACAACTCACAATTTGTACGTATGGTACCATTACGTAACAATCAAATTATTGGTAGGTACCTAAAAACAAAATGTTATTTAAATAGAGAATGTGATACAAAATCTCGTACAAAAATTTATTAATAACATGCTGCATAATATTTTTCTTAAATGTACGTAATAGTATAAATCATAAAATAATTCGGTACCACTTCTCAACGCAAATAAAAACGACAAAAATTATTTTAAAGTTTATTTTCTAGGAATGTATAAAAGTAATTATGGCATTTTTAATAATTATTGTTTTGATTAGGACCAATAGGTACTAGTACTACAGTTGCTTGTTCACTAGCGCCTCCTTGTAATGAATTTTGACCCAAAAGACCTAAGCCTTGGCCACTGAAACCTCCAAACCTACTATCAGAAGTACCGGAAGTACTACCAAAATCTGAAGGTTTCACTTTATGAACTTCGGCTTGAAAACCCTTGTGAGGTCCGGCAGTGTACTTGACAACTCGAACAGTACCATCAGGTTCACGCACAGTATAAACCCCACTAACTTCTTTGCCAAGTCGTACCTCATGATGGGATTTAACGTCACCTGTGTGAAGGTCTTCGACTCCATAATCAAATTTGTATGTCCCATAGTCCTGTAAAATTAATTTATTGTTGGTACTACCGGAATATAAGTACTTACATCGTCATTTTCACTTGAAGCAAAGCCAGCTAAGGCCCACGTGAATGAAAGTGACAAAATGATAAGTAACTGCAAAATAATAAAGTTCGAGTATAGTTTAAGGTACGTTTGGTACTCACCACAGTTGTTTTTTCCATGTTGTCTTGAGTCTTCAACTCATATGAAACGAATGAAGATTACTCGTCTTTAGCAAGAATTTATATTTAATTTTCAATTAATCGGTTATATAAGAAGGAATAATATTGAAATTTTTGAGAAATTAGTTCCAGTAGGTGCGTAAATGGCTATTTTCTAATTTGTTAATTTTATTAATTAGAATGTGTTGATATGCGCGAGTGCACTTTTATCTTAATTACCTTTTGTTTTTATTTATTTGGCGAAAAACTTTTCTTTCTTATGTATCAGTATTTTTCGGTGCCACTTTAGGGAGCATATATACATATAATTATTAGTAACAGATGTCACTAGTAAGAAAAAAATGTAGCAACTGGAAACGGTTAATATAATATGGTGACATTTGAAATAATTAAGTAATAAGAGGGTACTAAGGAAGTGTTTAAGAAAAAAATAGTAAAAAGTAATATTAATAACAATAAAAATGTCAATTAGACAATATTCTGCAACCAACCACATCCAAGCAATTAGTCACAAAATTGCAATAATTATGTAAACGACCTTATTTTTCACCAATACTTTACTTAATAAACTGCTTAATCATTGCAATTGTTGCAATTTCTTTTTGCTTGCATTCCAAAAGTTCCCCTAATTTAATGCACCCACCATTTCCTATTTAAACACAAATTCACAGCTGAAGAACCATCAGTTCGTGTGCACAAACACCATGAATACTTTATCGGTACCACCACCTCCTATTTAAAAAATAATTAGAATTTAGAATATTTTTTAATTTTAGATCGGATTTTGTGTTTTGTTTACCGCCACCGTGGTCCTGGCTGGTGGGTACCACCACGAAGACAATGTAAGTGTTACTGAAGTGACTAAATTTTTTCTATTTATTTTGTAAAGGGCCCAGCGTACTACCAATTCGAGTACGGCGTCCACGACCCTCATACCGGTGATGTTAAATCGCAGAAGGAACACAGACATGGGAAGGAAGTGACCGGGTCGTACACTTTAAAGGAAGCTGATGGTACCACTCGCGTGGTCAAGTACCATGCTGGGCCGCACGGCGGGTTTAATGCGGTGGTTGAGAGGATTGGACACGCTGTTCATCCGGCTCATTATGGACATCATGGGCATGGAGGACGTGGTGGACATGGTGGACATGGTGGTACTAGTTACGTTGGTACCACTCATTTTGGATATGGTGGACATTAGGTTATTTGTGGTGCCAAAGAATAGTTGCGTTTATTTTTGTGTTTTTTTTGTTATCTTTTGATTTTTTAAAATATATAAATAATAATAAAATAAATGAGAAAATGGTACAAAATTTGTTTTTTTAGAGAAAAAAATTTAGAGTAAAAACAAAAATTACTGATTTTTTTATACATTTTGGATCAGTTTAAAATAAAACTTGGAAATAAAATTTTGATTTGATTTTACTGGGAATTATAAAACCGTCTTTTTAATAGGTAAAACACTTTACTTATGTAAGTATTTTTAAATTACAGCTTGAGCTTAAACCATTGTTTTCGGTGATAGAAATTAAATATTATTCACAAGTGAGATAAAGTACTCGCAAGTGAGTAAAATTGACTATTATATTATATTTACTATTATATTTTTATAGGTGAATATTTTACCTGAATGAAACTTCATATTTTGGATAGTTGCACCTGTAAGATAAAACGTCGTATATCACACGTGATCGAAATGCCATTATGAAACTCGTGATAAGTGTCCCACTCGTGCGCAAGCGCACTCGTCGGTCAAAATTCTCACTCGCGTATAATGATGCATTTCTATCACTTATAATATAACTTACTATTGTATACAAACAGAGTGACCCAGGGTGCGTGCAAGCTCTATAACTTTTTTTCTATTTAAGTTATATCGACTTGATTTTTTTTTTAATGTTAGGTCCGATAATGAAGCTTATTTCAAAAATATTTTTATTTAATACAGTATGTTCCTCCAAAATACGATACACAACTAAGTTGTTTTTTTAAATGAAGACCCACAATTTTTGTTACATCTTTGAATTCGCCACTAAACAGGATGCGTTATATCGACAATTTTGTGGCGGATTTAAAAATGTAACAAAAATTGGGCGTTTCATTTAAAAAATCAGAACTTAGTTGTGTATCTTATTTTGGGATATCCTGTATTACATAAAAATATTTTTACAATGTGCTTCATTATCGGACCAACCATTAAAAAAAAATCAAGTCGATATAGCTTGGATAGAAAAAAAGTTATAGAGCTTGCACGCACCTCTGGGTTACCCTGTATATTTTAAATGTAATACAGTATAACTGAATTTGATTTCAAAAGAAGGTAAAGATCAGTCTACTGTGATCTGAAAAAAAAAAGAATTAAATTTTAATTATGTACAGGCTGCATTATAAAAAACGCCCAAAGTCATAATTTCATTACTTTTAAAGACGTTATGATACTTTTTTCCTTAAAGTTAAACAGTTTTTCGTTATCAATCGTTTGTTTGTTTTAGATAAAATGAATTAAAGTGTTTTTATTTAATTTATTTTTCAAATTGCTTAAAATCAAAAGTTAGTAAGCGAGCTTATTGAAAGATAATTTAATAAGGAATCCAAAAATAATAAAATATACAGGGTGTTACATTTAAAAAACTAAAATTAATGTCACTTCCGGTAAAAGAGGAAACAGCATATTGATTGAGCATCTATGCCAAACAATATATAACAAGAAACTGTTTAGCTTTGTCCCAAGAATCTCTAAAAATAATAGAATTATGATTTGGGGGATTTTTCATAATACAACCTGTATAATTAATTTGGAAAATAAGGTAACTGTTCTTTTTTGATATTTAAATAAAATTATTAAACCAAATTTTTTAATTTGGTTTAATTTGTTTAACTAAATTACAAAGTTATCTAAAATAGAAATCATTTGTCTATAATGTCACTGTAACTAAATTTAACTAAATTACTGCTACAACATATATTGAGGTCTCTTAATTTTGCTCAGAAATATATTATTCTTCATACTAAAGATAAAAAATACATCTGAATTTCTATTTTAAACTTTTGTACACAAAACAATACAAAATTTACACAAAACATAAAAACTTGACAGGTACACAACAAATTTGTGTTTTTTTTCTGTACAGTGTGTCTTAAAAGTTGCTTGATGCATTATTATACAAGACGATTATAAATAATTTTCCATGATTTCTATAAAGTGAGTCAAAAGCAAGTTGTTGGAAAATCATTTAAAATTATACACTTATTTGTACAAAGCACAGAGAGTATGGGAGTAATGTTGTAACAATAATTAAAGTTAAATTTTTACGTTAAAAGTTAAACTTAGAAACCAAAAAAGTTAAAAAAAAAATACTTGGCTCAAAATTTAAAAAAATCGTTTTCCACTATGAAAGGACAAAATCTTACCTATAAAAAATAATAATAAAACGCATTACAAAGGTTTCATATTTTCTAGTTTTAAATTTTATTTATAATTTTTTGCTTTCTGGTTGCTAGAATTTGTTTTTGTAAGTAATTATTTTATTTATTTATTTATTAAATTAATGCAATAGGTTAGGCGAAAAAAAAACTTCTTGGTTCTATTAAAAGTACAAAAAACAATTCGGTTTAATTTAAATTAATAAATTAATTTGACTTAATTTTTCGTTTTATTATTTAATACCTAATTTGCAGTGTTTAAACTCGATGACTGTGCTTTGACCTTGCATTGAAATCACCACAAACTCGGCTGATCTCCGCGATCTCTCACGACTAAAATAAACAAAATCACCGAACTTACCTCTTAATTTCAAGCCTGCCAGTGGACAATCCCAGCACTTATCAAAAAAATCTCCAGAAGCCGGAATTGAGTCCTTTGTGTTAATTCGTCACAAGGACTCACATCCGCAACTAATAAATCACCACAAACCCAATTTCCGGTCCCAACCAAGAAAACTCAATTTATAATAAAAAATACTTTATTCAAAAACCGGTAAAGTAGTACAATTGGCACATCTAACCCTAAGATTAAAAAACTTAAAAATTAACACTTTTGGTCACAGCGTATCAAGTAATACTGACAATGGCAATGATTCTAATTGTACAACTTAACAACTAATCAACATTTATGTACAAAAATATGAGATTATTTACACTTTGGCATCTACAAGAAATGGTAATTGAATAATCGTCACCTCAGTTTTGGGGCCGCTGGTCCAGAAGGTCGTAAAGGGCCGTGATGTAGGTCTGGGCCATTTGAAGAGTCTCATATTTGGACAATTGCCGGTCTTGTCCTAGTTGCGGAAGGAAGGTCCGGAGTCGGTCAAAAGCCTGGTTGAGGTTCTGCATCCGGCGCCTCTCACGAGCGTTGGCGGCGAGTCGTCTCTTCCGGAGGACCAGCGGTGTGACTCGGCTCTTTTTTCCGGGTTCCGGGCTGGTGCTCGGGTAGCTCTCCTCGGAGTAGCTGTCGTAGTTGGACGTGGGCGACCAGTCCGACTGTTGAGGGGTGAGCATGTAGAGGTAGCCGTAAGCCTCGGAGGATTCCATCACTGATGAGCACTGACGAGTTTTGTGAGGAGGACGATGGGCGCTGGGTTTTTAAGGGGTGCATCCCCGCCTCTGAGCGCGTGCCGGACGGCCAATGGGACGCGGAGGGTAGGTCCGAGTGGAAGGGGGGCACGTGAGAACCGCGATTAGGGAGCGGAATTGGGCTAATTGGGGTGCGGGGTGGCTCGATATAAATTAAAAATAAGATTTTGAAAATTTGCAAATATACGAGTAGAATTAAAATTTACTGGAAAATTAGATTTAAGGAAAATAAAAAAGATAACGACTGAAACTCTTATAATTTAGTTATACAGAGTGGAATTTTTAACTGGAATAAAATTCATAATCGAATATAAGCGATTTTTGTAAAAAATCCTGTAACAGGTCGATTTTTATTTTTCCACGCGCATCATTTGACACACCTACAGGGTGAATATAAAGTATGGAATCAAGCGGTTTTATTTTTAATCATTTGCCTCCAAAAAATAATAATTAATATAAATTAAAATAATATAAAAAATGTGATCGTATTTTCAGAACGAAATTTTGTTTTGTTTTTGAGTTATGCGATTTTTTTTGTCAAAATTGCAATTTATGTGAAAAAAAATTTTTGAAAAAATTAAATATAAAGCAGATAGTTGTAATCCTTAGAGGATAGCTTTTATGAGAAAAATGATTTTATAGTGGGTTGCCATTTAAAAAAATATTTTTTTTTTGTGGAACTCAAAAACAAAAGGAAATTTTGAAAAATTTTATTCTTGTGAAAACATCACATTTTTATACTACTTTATCACTCATCAATTAGTTTTTTAAAAAAATAAATAGTTTAAGCAAAAAACGTTTGGTTCCATACTTTTTATTCACCTGGTAGTTTTGTTTATCTTTATTTGAAAAAAAAAGTTATGGGTGGCACTCTGTATAACACAAATAATGCTCTTGTTGATGGTTAATGTACCATCGGTGGACACAAAAAACTGGGACAAACATAGGGCCAATCAAAAAATCAAAAATTTACATCGGGTAAATTTGTTTTTTTACAAATAAAGTTATAAAAATTATGACATATTGTAAGAAACATCAAGATAAAGTTCAGTCTTTTATAACATACTTGTTTTAGAATCTTTTTAGATTCAAAGAGCTTTATCGGTACATCGGTCATCTTTAGATTGCTTGATTTAATAATAAACAAAAAGAATTCATTAAATAATTCATAATTTTCCAAAAATTGTTGTGGTAAATAGTTATTTATTATACAACGTCTTGTAAAGAGATTGTTTATCTACGAGTGAAAAGGTTAAGTTCACAAACGAGTAGACTTATTTCACGAGTAGATGAATAGTCTTTATCGTCGTGTATAATACAAAATTTTTTTCTATGGCAGGACTTAAAACTTAAGAGAAAAATACAATTTCAAAAAAAAAATACAATTTTTAGCATTTCTCAATATACGAAACGTCAGATGATTTTTAACAGTTTTAAAGCAAGTTTAAGCCTTGTTGAGCCTAATTCAAAGAATAAAATGTTGTATTCAATTCGTTTGACTGTAAAACGGACGCTTTATTCACCTCGTGGATGGTAAAATTTGTAAATTTAAATCAATAAAATAAGTTAAAACATTTTATCTACCCTTGTTGTTAAAGTGTTACTTTATCTACCCTTGCGGTGAAAGTGCTACTTTATCTACTTAAAAGTCTTGTTAAAGAAATAGTGTAACATCTGCTACAGAAAAAAAAATCTGAAACCAGTTCAATTAATTAATTAATTTTTTTTTTAATTTTACCGATTAATAAATCGGTAAAATTTTCAAAAATTTACACGCTCGCTACGCTCGCTCTTATAACCAAACCAATTAAATCAATCAAGTGCAACATGATTTACATACACAGTTAGTAATAATGTTACCACAAAAGTGAAACAAAGCTTTAAATGGATTTCCACAAAAGTTTTCATGCCTACGCCAGGGTTATTCATAAATATGAAGCAATATTTGAACCTCAAAAATGACCTATAAAATGATGTTAATTTAAATATTAACTCGTGTCCTATCTCTACTGATAAGAATTTTACAGCCCTCGGAATGTGGGTATGGAAATTTGATTTTTTTGTAATAACTTTGGAACTATTTGCCCAATATTATAAAATTTGGAACATTTCCTTGTGACAACATACCTTTTGAACTGATAATCACGAAAATCGGATACATCCACTCAATTTCCGGTTCCAGCAGTTGCAGGTCACATTTTCTGTGTTTTTCCATTTTTTTGCTCTCTTAACATCAATTTTTTATTGCCCAGATAGATAGAGTAATCAATTTCGAATAAAAAACGCATAACCTTTAATACCCCTAAAATGGACCGTTTCAAAGATATTTTAATTTAAACTGAGGACTGCACAACGCTGAAATCAAAAAATAGGGGTTTTGAATAAATGATATTCACGGCAACGAATAACCATGGTCTCACAAATCGCTGTCAGGCATCTGTCAACTTTGACATTGGACCATTCTTGGGCGATTAATTGAAAATATTTAATAAAAGAGTTTACTTCAGACTCCAAACGTAATCTACAATAAATCCAAATCGATCTCGTAGCTTTTAATTTATGAATAATTCACAAAAATTTATCGTCAAAGTTAACAGATGCCTGGTAGGAATTTATGTGACCATGGTCATTGGTTGCCGTGGATATCATTTATTCAAAATTCCTACTTTGTGATTTCAGCGTTGTGCAGTCCTCAGTTTAAATTAAAATATCTTTGAAACGGTCCATTTTAGGGGTATTAAAGGTTTGCGTTTTTTATTCGAAATTGATTACTCTATCTATTTGGGCAATCAAAAATTGGTGTTAAGAGAGCAAAAAAATGGAAAAACACAGAAAATGTGACCTGCAACCGGAAATTGAGTGGATGTATCCGGTTTTCGTGATTACCAGTTCAAAGGGTATGTTGTCACAGGGAAATTTTCCAAATTTTATAATATTTGGTCAAATAGTTCCAAAGTTATTACAAACAAATCAAATTTCCCTACCCACATTCCAAGGGCTATAAAATTCTTATCAGTAGAGATAGGACACGAGTTATTATTTAAATTAACATCATTTTATAGGTCATTTTTGAGGTTCAAATATTGCTTCATATTTATGAATAACCCTGTATGTCTCTGAACAAATCCAAAAAAAGCTATACAATAAATAATAAAAAAAGATATACCAAATGACATTTCCGTGTTGTTGTTTTGCTTATTAAGTAACAGAAATAAAATTTTGTACTAAGTTGTAACATTCTCTGTTTTACCTAATATTTTGTTTTTTCACTTGATTATTTTATTATTTTTTTATTGAGCTTCTAAGATAAAATCTGCACCATCTTGTGTAACTAATACAGACAACGGCCTACTTGTCTCTATTACTTTAGAAAGTTCAAAAATTTTCTTTGACTCCAGATATCTTCGATTTTCTTATAGCTGATGGAGTTCAAAAATTATAAATACAGAATGTTTACGGTCTAGGAGTTGAAAATTGACATGATAATAATAGAAATAGTATAACTCAATAAGAGATTCTCTAGAATATTGGTACACAATTATTTGAGAGTCACTGGCATTAATTCTTTGTTAAGATAAAATTACATTGTTACAACAAATAATATACGAAAATCGTATCCATGACAGTTGCACCAAAGCCACTTCATGATTTTGGCACTGTAATCATTTGATTTGCTTTTGCTTTAGTTTTTATCAAAATTGGAATTTTTTTTTTAAACACATCGTTTCCAGTAGATTTCATTTGTTTTTTTGTTCTTTTTTTCCAAATTTATGGACATGGATTCCAAATATTAAAATAACGGGTGTTTATTTAAATTTGACGTCATAGTTGGCGGTGATATGTGTGTGTTGTGAACGGACCACAATTTTTAATACGCCCAGCGAGGTGTCATACCTATAATATTATGTCAGATTAATAACTTTCAATAGGATGGTTCGTTCACAATCAAACATTCAGATAGCTTTGACGCCAAATTTTAAAAAACAACCGTTAGTAAGATGGTTGGCGTAATTATGATTTACGATTAAATATAAGGTATTGATACTAATGCCCATTTTTGTAGCCAAAGCACCAGTTCCAAAACGAATAATCTAATATGAATTATTTTCTTTCATACATATAACGTAAATTTTTATTTTATATAACTTTTTATTTTTTTCTACCGTGCGTATCATCATCTACTTTAAATATCAGCTTCAAGACTGTAAACGCTGTATAATTTTCAATATGTATACCAAAAGAATTTAAAAAAACGTAATGTGCATTACAAAACAGTTACAATACACTCAAGTATAATTGTAATTATAATCACCCAAACAAAATCAAAAAAATATTGTTTTTAAGTAAAAATTTAAAAAAGAAATAACAACTAATAATCAAATATTCTCTTACTGGATAAAATTATTGAACACTTTATAGTGATTCAGTTTTCGAACTACTGCTTTATCCAGTTTCTCATAACTTTTTAAGTTATAACGAATCAAGATAATTCGAAAACATTTTTAAATTCCAAGTACAAACAGGATCTAGAAAACCCCTCTAACTAGCCCCAATTATTTTTTCCAATCCGCCTCAGGCAACTTCGACACCTCTACACACCCTTTGACAAAAAATCTTAGATAATGCGAAATTGCATGTTTAGTCATTAGGATAAAAAATGTACGGCAGGTACCCAACCAACCTTTTCCTTCCATCCAAATTCAATTGTTCCTCATAATTTAAAAATTTGTAGGTTGTGGAAAAAATTTCAATGGTACGAGCAAAGTTCTAATCACTCACAAAAAATTGTTTGTTAGACAATCCTTTAATGCGTAAAAAATGATACGGTAGCAAACTAAAGTAGGATAAAATGACAGTGATACAGTTTCGAGGTGTGATATTTGCGTGTCTTGTTGGAGTGGCTTGATGGAGATTAGATTGAGATTTTTTCTCTTACGTAGTTTAGAAGGAAGTGAAGTTATTTAATCCAGATTTAAATTGTTAATTTCTGACACAAAGCGGTTCCCGTGATCACCACATGCTACCCTCTTGGTAATCGCGCTTTCTCTCCACCTTGTTACAAAAGGGTGGCAAAAAACCGATCGCTGATCGAATTAAATCTTCGAAAACCTTAAGTAGGTACATTACGTGACTTGCAGAATTTTTACCACTTTTTTTTCTCTAGTTGTGCCACCCTGCACGAAACCGCTGCAAATAACACCCTCATGGCATTTGAAAATTGCTCGCATTCTCTCACAGACTGGTTTGAATTATTCAAAAATGCGCGTATCATTTCAAAAAATTTGTAAATGTTGCTTTAGGTGGAATGCACCAATGCACCTCTTCAGACATTTTCAACTATTTGACAGAAGGGCTTGGGGCGAGAGCTCGCGTGTCAATAGAGCAGGGACTTGAATAACTACCAAAAAAAATACAAACCTGCTTAACATTCATCGGTATTCAATTATGCAGGATGTCATGGATGGCAAAGACAAGCCCGGGGGCTGACGTGACAGTTTTTTATTTCATTTTCGACAATTGAGACAAAAATTAACGTTATACAACCAGAAAATGCATTGCAAAATGTTATTATTAAGTCCAATTAAATTATAATTAGAAATGTAGCAATTTGTTAAAAATAATTTCAGAAATTCAAAATTTGCTCCTGAATGTCAGGCAACCCACACTACACCAAAATTTATTTTTTTAAACAAGCACAATCAAAATATCTAATTTAATTAAACTAGTGTTTTTTGGTAAATGCTGGCGTTATTATGAGTTATTTGATAGAGTTTCCAAAAATTAGCAAATATAAAAATTTTCTTTTTTGGTTTATTGTGTTGGCGACTTGGGCCGAAGTGTCAAATTTCTAGGTTAGGTGCCATGTGGTAAACAATAATCGAAAAATGCAATTAACGAATAAAATGTCTTTCGATCAAAGAAAAGTTGAGGCAATCTTGAAAACTGAGAATAAATTTATTTCAGATTTATTTTCCATTTTGTCGTTGCCCTCTCATAATACTGGTAAGTCCGAAAGTGAGGTTATTTTGCCCAAATTTGAACTTGTTTTTTATGTAGAAGCGAGTGAAGATGAGTCGGATCAACCCAACCAAACGTCGCATAATAGGCCTTTAAAAAAAACTGAAAAAACTCGTGCAAAGTCTTTGAGTGAGTTACAAGACCGACTCCACGCGATAACAAGTAAGAAAAAACTAACATATAAAGATAAATTGACCAAAAAGAGTCTAAAAAATCGTATGAAAAAGAAAACTAAACAAGACGAAAGAAACGCACAACAGAAACTTTTGCGTGCGCAAAAGACTGAAAAAAGTGATTCAGTGAAACCTGCCAAACCTGTCTTTAACAGTGAAGGCAAAATGGTATTTTCCAAATTCGATTTTTCAAATCTTGGATCGAAGAAGGAGAAAAAACAGGAAAAGGACCCCAAAAAATTATTACAGAAACTAGAAAAACAGAAGGAGAAAATTGAAGAATTACAGGAGACTGGAGATTTTGAGAAGGTTGCAGAAATTAAGGAGAAAGAAGCGTGGAAAAATGCCTTAGCTAAAACACAAGGAGAGAAAGTTAAAGATGATCCTATGTTGCTGAAGAAAACGGTACACAGGCAAGAACAGAAGAAGAGGTCGAGTAAGAAGAAGTGGGAGAAGAGGCTGGAGAACGTGGAGAAGGGCAAAAGGGAGCGGCAGGAGAAGAGGAGTGAGAATATCGAGAAGAGGAAACAGGACAAGAAAAAGAAAAAGATGAAAAAGGCGGTGAAGAAGGGGAAGATTATTCCTGGATTTTAGGATATTAAAATGTACATTTTTTATTATGAATAATAAAATGATTATAAAGTTAGTACTAGTTTTTATTTTGTATAAGTCGTAAAATTGAACAAAAATTGTTATTGAAGGTAAAAATAAAATAAGATATTTGATTTATGTGTTGCATAACTCTAGGGGTTATTGTTTTATAATTCTTAGTTCACATAAGTGAAAATTAGAGCAATTTCTCGGAATTACCAAAAAACGTTTTTTCCGAAGTAAGCAATTGCTTTAGGCAAAAATCTCTAAATAATCACATGTGGGTCGATTTAAAAATCATCGCAAGTAATTAAAAAATTAAACGAGAAATTTTCGAGCTCAAATCGGAAGTAGTTATGTCACAAACAGGTGTTATTTATAAAAATCATTATATAAAAAATTTCACTCTCATTTTTGATGTAACTAGTGCAAAAAATCTGATCACGAATTATAATTTATGATTTCTAAATTATTTAATTACCCCATTAATAAATAACTAAAAACAATTTGGTGTTAGGTGACTTTGAAATTTATTTAAGAAAAAAAGCACTTGTTTGAATGTCACCGGCTTGTAAACAAACTAATCGATTACCGCTCTTGTTAAATAACAAATCAAAGGCTGCAAAAGCCGTCTTCCTGTTCCAAACCACTCCAAACATAAATAATCTCAATTACATAAAGCTCATTTGATATCAATGCCTAGAAATTGCCCTAAAAGTAGCTTGAAGAGATCACGTTTAAGAGTTACATACATTACATCACTTACGCAATCAACAAATCCGGTCAGTTGAATCGCGGTGATAAGATCTGTCGTTTGAGTTCGAGCACACTTTGCTTGGATAACATTCGGAAGTTTACGACAAACGAAATAAAAACGAAAGGTATAGCCGCATAAATAAAAAGTCACTCGTTAGGAGGAGAAAGTTGTTATAACAGTATTGGATGTATTGTGCAAAGTGTGGCGATAAATCGGGATGAAGAGATTTTTCCCTTACTGAGCACAATGTGAAAATGTAGATAGCAGCACGCGATGTCTGGAGTTTTTGGTTTTTTATCGGTCTTGCATTAACACTTCATTAGCCCCATTTCGGAAGGTTTTTCTTGTTAGATAATATGCCAGACGCATTAACATTATACACGTGTAATTCGTACGGTTTTTAACTAGTTATTACAGGAGCACGCAACAATTCCTGAGAATAAATAGTGCAAGAAATTTAAAAATAAAAATTACAAGTCAATCTCTTTTTCACCTAAACACTGCAGTGATCATAAATTTCGCATATTTAAGCGTTCTACCTGATTTTTACTAAGAAACGTGCACATTATGTGCTTATTTGATTGAATTTTTGTTGAAATGATCAAATTAATCCTGAATTTATTTCTTAATTCGTAAGAAAAATAAATGTGATTGCAAAGATAATTTATATATTTATTTGAATTAAAACTAACAACAGATGTGGTGGGCAGTGGCGGCGTCAAGAGCGGCAACATAGGCATGTATATGTGATAAAAAAAAATAAAAAATAACAAAAAATCCAAACCGGAAAAACTAAATGAGAAACTAAACTACAGTCTTAAGACTTTTCCATTTAATTTTTTGATTTTCTTTTCAAACAGGGTACGCCAACAAAACCGTACATGCGTTACCTTGGCTCGCTCCCCACTTGCTGAGGCTGGCTTCCTCTTCGTCCCAACCCTAAATCTTCGTTGTTAATGCACAAAATTTATTTTTTATTTTTAAAAATATGTAAATTACTCATCGAGTTCTAAGTCAAATACCTCAGCGAGTACAAAATTTAAGAAAAAATTAATTGACTTCTTGTAAATAAAATTCAACTCAAAAATTTGTATTTTTTTAATTTTGAAAAATATTTTCCACACTTCACACTACAATTTCACAAAAAGTTTTCTTACAGTTTTCACGTTTTTATAACGACTGTAGCTAAAAATGTTTTATGACATGTTAATTACATAAAAAACATACCTACTCTTGTTATACCTACTATTATTCAAAATTATGTAAATTCGCAAAATAATTTTACAAAAGTTTTTTAAGTTTTTTGTTTATTTATTTTAGTTTTGTCAGTTTAAAGTGTAATATATTTTATATAAATATGTACATATTATATTACATATGTACCTCATAATAATTTTGTAAAAAATTGTGTCCCTATTTAAGGACTAACACACCTAAGGGTCCAGTTTTATAAGATTTTCATTTGCATTAAAAACAAAGTGTTTTTCAAGTTAAAGTTGTATCAGAAATAATGGGGACTTTATTCGAATGGGAGTACCCACAAAAACACACCAGGTCAGATCAGCAACATTATGATTTACCTTTACAAAATATGTTTAAATTTTTGAACATATCATATGCTAAACATAGCATATTATATGTCATTTTTTACTGCTTATCATGCGCATATTTCAGCAAAATTTTTCGCATATAAATCCGCTCTCTAGTGTAATTAACAATATATGATGATAACAAAAGGAAAAGTTAACAAATATGTTCATGGAAAAAATTATCTAAAATTTCAAAATTATTATACAATTTTTTGGCAATAAATAGACAATTTTTCATCATATTTGCAACATGAGACAAGAAAATATTTTTTTAAGAGTGCTTTCGATATTTGCTAGCGGATATTTTAAAAATGATTTATGGTACAAAAAAACGGAAAAACCGACTTATAGAAAATTTGTTTCATAACATCACCGTTTTCGAGATGTAACCGAGAAACTATAAAATGGCACCTTCTTGATGCCCCATTTTTGCCAAGTTCTCCTCTGAGAACCGGGGCTTATTTTAGTATGTTTACCCTTTAGTAGCTAGTCCTAAAATCAAAAATTCTGTTCCCAACCATGTATTCAACAATCCCATTTTGAGCGGTCATTGATTGGCCCGAAAGCTTTGTTCATTAGACTACAATACTCTTATTTTTATAATTAAAAAACTGAAAATGTTAGAAGAATCTAAGCAAAGCATGCTTTTTCAAACTTATGCAAAAAAGGAGACGAATTTTTTATTTGTTTACAATTTAGATCTATGTAAAAAATGCGTTAATTAAATTCAAATTTCTTTGTGTGAAACTTAAAGTGTTATTGTTTATCAAAAATTTGAATTTTGGAACAAAAATCGATACAAAAATACGAGTATTTCATATCTTTTACGTGATATAAAGTTTCTGACCTTATTACTGTCATACACAGTTCACAAATAAAACAAATACATTGGCATATTTTTTGAAATATAATTTTTGTAAGATTTAATAAAAGAAGAAAACCTAGAAATTAAATGTTTCGTCTCCCGTTGTCCACTGAAGTGCAAATCCTGATCAAGCAATAAAATTATGTAAATCTCCATTTCTTCACTGTGATTACACCTCCTGTAATGATTTTTTTCAGCACCACCCACCACATTACCACATTCCTCTTCGTCTGTATAAATAATAATTTAATAGACGTTAAGCACCGAATTGATAATTATATAGGTAACAGGAAATGACCTTGAGGTATCGATTGCACCATCTTGGGATATTTAACCGTTGGAGAAAGTCTTCGATTTGAATAAAAATTTGCACGTCACGAATCGCTGTTCAATTGATGTCACAAACTTTTAATAACAATATGAATCAAAAGTAGCTCTAGGACTGATCTCCAAGAAGCAGGAAACGTTTCCTGTTAATTGTACTTTCTACCCATTTGGAAAATTAATTGGGTGCGTGGATAATTAAGGGACTAACATCGAGTTATGTAATTGCTTGTATGTAATTGTAATTATTACAAAATTTAAATGTGAGTATCGTAAACAATAAAAAGACGATTGGGACGTGTAAGAAGATGTTTCACAATGTACCAATATTTGAGGTATGTCCATTTTTGTCCCATTAGCCCATTTCATAAATCTTATATAAGCGGTTTCATTTTGAAGAAAACGAAAAGGTAAACATAACTCACCCACTTTTTGTGTAAACAATAATTTGTTCTCTTAACTGAACAGAACACATTTCAATTTGGATACTTTGTGTTTATGTAATACGAATTGGACACTTCCTATCGAAATTAATTAAGAAAAATCACCTGAGCTAATTAAGCGGCGTCTTCCTCCTTCAATTTTAAACTTAATACAAATTAATGGAATTTGTAAAATTTCTCGGATTTTACTTCCCTGTTTTATAACATTTTTTTAATGTAAGAATTTTACAAAATCAAACAAATATATAAGTTTAGTTTTTTCATGTAAGAAATGTCAAATATGGATTTAGAAATTTTTAAGTTGAGATTCTTAAATTGTTAAATTGTCTTAAATTTGGCAAATATGGTAATGCCATGCAAGATTTTTTCATTTTTATCTAAAATAGTTTTTATTTTTTTAGTATTATTCTTCTTTAGGCTTGGAATTGTTCTTAACCATAAATTAAATGTTGTACAAAAATCACAGTAATGTGTGTTAATAACCCACATGGTACAATTCTGGGTGATATAATCACTGTGCCAGCATCGAATAGCGCATCCACTTACGATGATCGTGCATTATTTGTTACGTACTGCACCATAATTATTATTGAATTGCATAACAGTAAATAAATAAATGCATCAAATATACTGGCGCAATTCCAAGTGTGTCTCTTACATAAAACGTGGGTGGAGTATCAATAAGTTTTGACACAAGATCAGCAAAAAATCCTCATTTGGCAACAATTATTTTCATTCGATGTGCATGCGAATGATGTTTTGGTGTTTTTACGGTCGGGTGACCAGATTAGAGAGTTGCGAATAATTTAATGAAAATATTAAATGTTTTATAATTTAGTTATGATTATTATTAATTAAGTGTTGTTCCTGTAATGGTGCTAATTATTGAAAAACATAACGAAAATTGCAAAATAATTGTATGACTATGCAGAGGGTGTTACATAAAGCTGTTATCTTGTAAAAACATGCTTCTTGGAAATGTTGCAAGAGTGAATATGATGGTTTGAGCGATTATGAATCATTGGAATTGTAGTTGACCTGATTGGCCAATTTTTAAAGTTAGTTCCTTTTAGAAATTAATTTACGCAAACAAAGACATTGAGAATAGATAATTATTGTGTGATTTCAAACTATTTCAAACATAAAATCGTTTTATTCAACATATATTTTTAAACTATTTTTTGGAAATAATTGAACTTGTCTTTAGTTTCTCTTGTTCTTCTCAGTTTATATAGGTACTTTTTAATTTTTATTCATTTTTCTTTACATCTGTTTCTCTAATATTTATTTTGTGCATTTCGTACTGTGACACTTTTGACATTCAAAGAAATTCTTAAAAAACAGTTTGATATATGGACCAGATGGTGTACCATCATTTTTAATTAAAAATTGGTTTTCGCTACTCCACTGACAACACGATTTTGTTTAACTTATCTGTTTTGTTTATCTTATCTTTCACGTAATTGGCATCTCATGTTATTGATGATCAAGATCTAATTTTTAGTGACAAAAGCTTTTGATCGATAGGATCTCGGGGTTTCTTTTGCTAAACTTTGTTCTTTTGATTTTTGTAAAAAACTTAGTTCAGTTTTTCTCCTCTGCAAACAAATATTGACAAATTACATTTGTAGTGCAAGGAGAATAACTGTTTAGATCTTAATATTGCTAAGTGTAAGGTAGTCACTTTTTGCTATAAAAAATCACCTATCGTGCATCTGATGAGATCTCAAGTGGCCATAAAGATTGATGACTCACGAAGGTTGACGGGAAACCTCAGCACTGATGCATGTCGACAAATAATCTCAACCATTTCTCGGTTTTGGAACTCTTCTATTTATTCAAGACTTACAACAATATCAAACAATAATGTGTTAAACATTGATTTGAGAAGCGTTAGTCGTGTTGGTGTTAATACACATTAAAGACCTGTCCTGTTAATTCAGGATTGATGGTCGTGGCGATGGTATAATATGTTGTGAAAGAAAAGATGCTGTAAGAATTTACGAATTTTTGAACTGAAGAATTATTGTAGCATGAACAAAAAAGCAGCTTTTTATTAACTTGATAACTTGATAAATATTGGTTTGGAAATTTTAAGCACTTTTATAGAGAGGTTTTAATATGATTTTGTAATTTTTTTGGTGACTTAAGACATTTTTTAATTACCAAAACCACAATGGACAAAAAAGATCGGCGTGACTTTTTATAGACTTTATAACTTTCATAAAAACCAGGCTGTTTTTTCAAGTTTTTATGGCAGGAGGATCGTCTCGCGTCTTGATTTATTATGGTATTTACCCCTTGTAAATATGTACAATTTTTGTATAATTTTAGCCACATCTCAAATTTCAGTTATAATTTGTGTAATTCCAATATGTTACATTTCATATCAAATTTTAATCAGATTTTAAGTGTTTTCTAACGATTTTTCATATAATCAGTTGCCTTGGTCAAGAAATTCGAAGCCATTTTGGAGTCCCTAAAAATAAGGCATCTTTTAAATGTTTTTTGACGCGTTTTTGGGTAAATTTTTAAGCACCATGTGCCCAATTTATGACAGCCTAAAGATCTTGAGATACCTACTTTTAAAGTGTTTAAAAAAATGTGAGGCTTGTTTTGGGTAATTTTCAATAATGTGTCTAAAGACAATGGATTTTGTAGGGTGTTTTTGACGTAATTTTGCTTGATTTTGAATCATTTTTGTGAGTCCAATCTATGTTGACCTATAAATCTTTGAATGCTTTTGGGGTGCATGAAAGTTAGTGATTTTCAAGGATTTAAGATCTTTTTTGATTGTTGAATGTCTTTTTTTGTTCGGCAATTTTTCCATTTGCCAAACACCCTGGTCCAGAAGTAATATTTTATACAGGCTGCCCCAGCGAGTTGAAAAAAGTCATTAGTGACCTTTAAATAGTAAAATAAAAAAATATATATACTTATAGGACATTGATAGATACTAATCTAGTCCATCCCCTAAAATTGTTTTCAACTGTACAGCGTGACTCAAAAATAAATTACAATACAAACTTGTGTTTTTTTTTTAAATGAAACACCATATGTTTTTTAGCGTTTTTGGATGTAGATTTTGTAACAATGTGTTTAAGCTAAACCTTTATTGGTCGATTTTGCTTAGTTTTAAAAATAAGCTGATTTTTTGACAAAAACATGCTCTTTTCAAAAATTTATTACACAAAACTAAGATATCTAGAAATATTTTTTTAATACCGCAAAGAAGAAGGTACAAGCTATAAGGTTATAATATTTTTTTAGTGTGTTTCATTTGTAAAGATAAAAAAAATAAAGGCGTTCGTTAAAAGTTCAATAACTTAAAAAATTTAAATGGAACACCCTGCTTATTGTTTTTGTATTTAAATTGTCTTTATGAAATTATTTACTTTTAGGTGTTTATAATCAATAACTAAAAAGATTAACGTTAAACATTAAAAAAATAATTGCTATTGTTTCAGTAGCCAAAAAGTGCACAGTTGCACAAGAGATGGAGGAAATATCACTTAATAATCACATTTGTGTTAAACTGAATTCATTGTTCTTTATTTTTACAATAAAATAATTCGAATTTCAGTATTTATAACGACTTTTATAACCTCTGAATAAATCAACGAATAAGTGATTGGAATTACTATGCTTGCCATAATATCAACAATGTTCAGATATTGATAGGCATTGTTGCTACAATTAATATTGAATGTTAAATATCTTTTCATTTATCAGTTCTAGACATAAAAAGTTAATTTTTTTAGGTAGACAATTTATCAATCTATTGGATGCAAAAATAAAAATAGGGTGTTCCGTTTAAATTTTTTAAGTTATTTAACTTTTAACAAACTTCTTCATTTTTTAATCTTTACAAATGCAAAACACTATTAAAAAATTGCTACAGCTTTAAATTCTGTACTTTCTTCTTTGCAGAAGTAAAAAACATTGTTTTAGCTGTCTTAGTTTGTGTGTAATAAATTTGTAATAAATGCATGTTTAAAAAAAGGCCTTATTTCGACTAATAAAAGTTTAGCGTAAAAACATTGTTTTAAAAGGCTACACATTCGGTGTTTCATTAAAAAAACACAAGTTTGTATTGTAACTTATTTTTGAGACATGCTCTATAGTTGAAAATAATTTTAGGTTATGCACTAGATAAGTATCTATCAATGTCCTATACAATTTTTTAAAATTTCACTATTTAAAGGTCACTAATAGACTTTTTCGACTCGCTGGGACACCCTGTAAAGGTACTACTGGTCATCTACAATTCCAATGATTCATAATTGCTCAAACCATCATATTCACTCTTGTAACATTTCCAAGAAGCATATTTTACAAGATAACCGTTTTATGTAACACTTACTGCATAGTCATACAATTATTTTCCAATTTTTGTTATGTTTTTCAATAATTAGCACCTTTATAGGAACAACATTTAATTCATAATAATAATAATACTAATCATAAATAAATTATAAACCATCTAACATTTTCATGAAATTATTTGCAAGTCAATATAATATATTAACTGTAGTCGGAGAAACATTTTTTCTCCGTGTATCAAAATAGACATTAAAAACAGTCAAATTTATCTTGTCTATTAATTTATTGTAAATGTTTACAAAATTAAACTAACTCCTTCTTGAACACATCTACTGTCAAAGCCGAAGGTGCCTTGCCTAATTTCAGATTTTGCTTGAAAGAACCCATAGTTTTGGTTTCCAGTCGTTACGTTACTCCACGTAACAGCAAAAAGTCGAGTCCCATTCCATATATTTATGAGAGAGCCAGTCAAAATAAATGAAAATAGTGTTTAGCGTTTTTCTTCCTATGTAAAATATGTCGCAATTCTCGCTGACCAGTTCCTCCCATCGTTCTCGTTCTTGGACAAAAGCCGTGTCTACGTCCATAACCATGTATTACGTGAGTGTTGTCCAAAAGAAACCCGAGCTCCATTGAGAAACAGCAGACCACACCGCCTGAACTCACCTTTCTCCGCATCGTCGAGGGAAATTTTCAAATCGCCTCAGCCTTCCATCAAACCAAATCGAAAGTCGCGTCAGTGTGCACCCAGCAGTGATAACGTCGACACGGTCCAAAATGCCCACATAACCCTTTAAAAAAAACAGACTTGTGTGCTAGTGCTAAAAATGGCCCTAACGCTCGTGCTCTTGTTGTGTGTGAGCAGTGCCCTAACCGAACCGACAAGATACAATTCGTCTGATCTTTCCTACCTGTCAAATGGTATTCAGTTCCCGGTTCCGGCTTCAGAGTTGCATAATCCAGTTGTAGAGGAAATTTTTCAGGACGTGTCGGAAGTCCGGTGGTTGGCAGAATTGTTCGACCACCTGAAATGGGCCGGAAAGCTCAAAGTTTTGAACGAGACGAGGTGTCAGACGGACTTGGAGCTGTATGTCGAAGAGTTGCTGAATGGGACTTCCTGGGCGGCCAAAAGTTTGTACTTTCTCTCTATAAATGCGATAATTGCGAACTGAATGTTAATTGCGCAACGGCTGCAACCTGATAACGTTATGCCCGCATTAAAACCACTTGAAAAAATACTGAAACGAGTTTGAAGAAAATCCTACTCTTTTGACGCGGAAATAGTCAGGAATTTCCTTAAATTCAAACGACCACGTCTTACAAAATTACAAAAAATACGGTTTTCAACTTAAAATCATATTTTTTTTTCATTAATTTAAGTATGTGTTCTTCTTCTGTTTATAATTTTTACAAGAATTATTAGAATACTAACGAATTTTACTAAAAAACACTTCTTACACAAGTTGACAAAATAATGATTATTTGACTGTTTTAAAATTCTTTAGCAGAACATCTATTTCTAGCAAGAAAAACAAAAATTAATTTTTGTGTTGCGTTTTTGGTTAGAACGATTTAGATTCTTTCAAAAAGTTTTATTTCACAAGCAGTAGGAATCTACTGTGGGGTTCAAACTTTCTATTTTTTTTTTAATTTTTGGTAAAGAAATAATTTAATTATGTAGTTTGCTGGTTTTGCGGTTAAAATAAAAGTTTATTGATCTTTAACTTTACAATATTCGCGCAGGTCAGTGAATGTAAACAAGACATTTTAAGGTAATTCAGTTGTGCAATATTCTCATTTATTCTTTTTTTACATTCTTGGTTAATTTAAAATGTTTCCATAATGTTCTAGACGTATCATTTGGAATAATTTTGTCAATTTCTTTTTTTTTTTCTTGATTTTAAATCTTTCAGTTTTTCAAAGTAATCAGATGTGCTCTCATTAACTAGAAAAGTAGCGGAAATTAATTAACATTCTGAAGACTTCCTTTGCGACAGACTTAATGATTAAACGTAGTGCATACAGCACAAGACGACTTAAAATCAGATAGAAACTATAGTTAATAAATTTTATTAAAAATTTAAATAAACATATTTTAAAAAATTAAATAAAACCTGCCTATACCTACATAGTTTAAAAAGTTGGTTTTAGACTATGTGCATAAAATGTATATCATGATCTTTGAATATAAATCTAAACAAATAAATACAAATTTATGGTTCATGTGTGTCTAGTATTAACAAAAAAATGCCTACTTATATACATTTTAAAACTAGATCTATCTAAAAGCAAATAATAATGAAAGTAACCTCAACAAAATAAAAAATATTTTCGAAGCCAAGTGTTAAATAATCGAAATTTTGTGCCGTTCTTGTTCACAAACTTTATATTGTTTATTTATTATAAATTTAAAAAAAAACCAGAGAAATTCTATAAACAGCTAATTTTTTACTTAGATACTGTAACAATAAGAAAACCATGGAAAAACAGAACAAAATCCGGATAAACCAAATGGCTTCTTTTGGACCAAAACATTTAAAAACCCAGACATGACATGGGAAAAACCATGATAAACCACAAATTTGGAGGTATAGAGAAACCGTTTTTCATAAAATCTGCAAACTAAGAAAATTCTCAGTGCCTTTATAAATCAAGCGAAAGTCCTAAGAAATTCCCTGAAATTTCAACTATTGTTATTGAGTTAATCCGATTTTAATCATGTATTTCTAGTTTATTTTTTTATCATTTACCATTTACTCAATATCATCAGCTGATAGCACTATTAAATTATTCAAGTATAAACTCTATACAGGGTGATTCTTAAATAGACCGACAAAATTTTATCCTTGGTTGTATCAAATGAGTACATGCTGGAAAAAATATTTAAAAATTTTTTTGTTTAACCGTTCTCCAAATAAAATTTATTACAGTTATTTTTGAAGTAAAGCGTACGCCACTGATGTATTCGTAAATAGTATTAGCACAGGTAGTGGAAACCATGGTTTTAATTTGATGAAAATATACTCAATTGATAAACACCGTAAAGCCTAAAAGGTATAAACGTAAAAAGTGTACAGTTTGTCTCTATTTATCCTTGGGAAATTGTGATAAAATTTTGTCGGTCTATTTAAGAATCACCCTGGAGATTTTATTCTATTTGTTATTTGTTTTTCTTAACTTAAATACTCCAGAAATTACTTTCTTTTTGAACAGCATTTAAAAAAAATCAATGTCAATTAACCGAGAAAGACGTGTTTCAAGTTTTTATACCAGTCGTGGTTATCCAATGAATGGTTTTGATAGAATTTTTAATAATTTTATTAAATTTTCAAGTACCTACCTATTTGTAAACTTGTATTCTAGATTCCACATAACTGTAAAATGTTACTGCTTTGTATTCATTAATAACGAATATATTAATAAAAAAATGTAAGTCGAGACACCCTGTAGGTTTTTTTTGTATAAATTAAAGAAGGTTATTTTTCCAATAATCATAAACAAAATTTTTACTCTTGTAATTTGTCTGAAAAGCTTTAATCCAATACAACACAAAATATTGGGGTTAAAAGTGTCGAAAAAATAAACTTGTAAACTTGTTTGGAACACTATTACGAGCTAAACATAAATATTTATTCGAATTCTATCTGACAATAACTTAGCAATTTTACACACTAGAACTACTTTAATTTAGACTACGCTTAATTGCAGCCACAAATCTCTATTAAATTTTAATTCGCACGCTTCTCTGCGTTAAACATAATTAATAAGAGTGAGAATTAAAAACTGAAAATAATGTGCTGAATTTTTTTTTAAATCTAAAACCTTAGTTAAACCAAGACATTATGGAGCATATTTTATAAAATATTTTTAGAAATGTAGTAAGTAGTAGTATCAGCTGCTATCACTTTTGGTTAAATTGTTCATTGTAATATAATTATTTTCGTTTTTTTGCAGTGTACGACTCTTCTGGCCGCTACTCCGGCCAGTTCTTCTTCGGCAACGACTACTGGCTGGGTTCGAAAACCCTCTGTGAAGAGCTAACCAACACCGAAACCAACTCGGAGATTCCCCCCTTTCCTGTCACATTCCTTATGGCCAAAGTCCGGCTAAACATTAACCGAAACCTAACGCCAGTGGTAAGTCCTTTTAACCTTTGAGAGAAAGCAATATTGCGTAATGTCACGATTACAGACCAGACAGCTGAATGTCGGCGAATGTCTGCCATCTTCTTGCACTCCTGCAGACGTAAGATTGCTGCTGGCACAGGACCGCAAAGCTGGGTCTACACTCAACGTAGTGGGAATTAGGCCGGTTCCGGGGGATTACAGACTGTTCGAAGATCTCAAATTTCAAATTGTGGGGTAAGTGAAGGAAATGGAAAGTGAGGTTTAAGTAAGGCAAGGTCGGTGCTGAAATTGAGTGTGTTTTCAACAAATCAAAATTTCTAGAACTGAGTCAGGAGCAAGATATAATTTTCAAGATTTCAGTTTTTCAATTTGTGTTTCTCTCTTCCTGTTTTTATATTATTGATGACGTGAGCGACGAGCCCTTCTAGAAAGAACTTCAATTTTCGTTTGTTTTGTTTGTTTAATTTTTCTGGAGACGTTTTTGATTTTTTAAAATTGCATTGCAAACAGCAATCCAAAATATACGTGAAAAGTCACATAGAAGAACTATTTTAGTTGTTAAGCTCCTGTTTCTGAAACACGCCCTGTGAATTTTTTAATCTTAAATTTGTTTTTAATAAATAAGAAAAGTTGTAATTGCAAAATTACACGACGTGTATTTGTAATTTTTTTAGGTACATAAATAACTATTTTATAAGCACGCAAATTTAATTTTCTAATGAGCTGTTTATTTTTTACAGAAATAAATTATAGTATGTTCAATGGTTTAATGCATTTGTAATATTACAGTAACAGCTACACCATTAATTATTTATTTTCTCTTAACCTTCTCGTTTTAAAACGATTATTATAATAAATATTCAGGGCTTCAAATGATAAATTCGAAAATACATATACTGTACTTTAGTCACACACAGTAATTAATAACAAACATTTTAATTAACGAAATGAAAAACATCAAAAGAGAAAAAACTGTATATAAATTGATTTAGCATGAGATTTTTTTTGTTGCGACAACGAAATTTTGTCAAAAAACGAAATAAAGTGGTTCACATTTCGCAAAATAATTTTTCTTGCAAAAAACAGATATAAAAAAAGATATTTCTTTTTGTAATTATTTATTTATTAGCAAATAAAAGAGAAAAAATCCAGGTTGATGGATATGATTTTTTTGTTGGTTTAGAAATTTCAAACCCCGTTGTTACCTCAAGAATCTTTTCAATAAGTATGGGATTTATAAAGAAAGTAACCTTTTGTCTGTTTATAATTCATACAAAACAAGTATTTAAACATATTAAAAATAGTAAAAGTAATTATACGTATAATAATACAACTAAATAATTAACTACATAAACCAAAATGGGAAAAGCCACAACTATTTGTTTATTTTACGACTCACACAATGTTTTATAGTTAACATGGGAATATTCATAAAATATCAAATACTCGTAACTCCATTCTTCATATAAGGTGGCAAATTTAATAAAAGTGTGATTTTAAATATCCTCTGGGTGTATTTTCGCTTATAACATTTAAAAAATATTATCAAATAGTAATAATAACGTTACAGTGGTATTATAATATTTAATAATAACAATAATTTAATATTTAATAGTATATTATGTTATTCGAAGTAAAAGTGATGATTTATGTGGCGAAGCTAAACTACATAAACTCACTTTTATTTCAAATAACATATGTATACTATTTTATCCGCAAAAGTCTTCAGATCGAGAGTAACAAGTAAACGAACAAAAAATAACGCTTTGCAAGTTATGAAATTATAAAACGCTTATAAACAAACATCACGCGACAGTATCGGAATTTGTGTTGAGATTTTCAAAAGTGTTTATCAATTTAATTAGTAGATGACTAGTGCAGTTAGTAGTGCAAAATGTCGAATGCTGGTGATCTACGATGTACCTGTCTAGAAATTGTCAATGCAGCGAAAGACAACATTGGTAAATGTCATGGTAATCATGTCATGGTAAATATAAAAATGCTTAAGCGAAAAAACAGAATGTTTACTGTATGGCTGTAAAGTAAAATTTTTACTTGTGTCATTTAGTGATAAAAGGGTCACTTTTGCAACGTTTGCGTAATAAATTTTATATTTACGATAGAAACTTAGAATTTTTTCATTTTCGTTTTATTTTTTATGGACTATTTCATTCGGCCAATAGCATTTTTTACTCAATAATGAGTAAAAAATTTTAATCGATAAAATTAATGAAAGCAAAATTTTATCGCCTTCACCTCATATTTAGAGCCAATGAGTGAAGAATATTTATGAACAAAATCGAAACCAAGCCAGTTTTCAAGTGATAAAATTTTACTACCTTCATGGTAACAGTCTAAACAACTTCTGTCGTTTTAAATATTTTGACAGTTATTTCCTTTAATTAGATTATTCATGAAATAGTCCTCTGAATACCATTCGTGGTAAAATTTGGTCTGGCAAAATTTTTTGATTGATTTACTCGAGGTTTTGTTGCCAATTTAGCTCGTGACATTGTTCAAAAACCTCTCGTCTGCGATTCTAGGTTTTTCTAACAATGTCACTCGATAAACTGCTATGCAACAAACTCTCGTACATCTGAAAATTTTGCCGACAAAATTTTACCACTTATGATATTACTACAGAAAAAAGTTTCGGAAAATGTGTCTAGAAAATCAATTCAAGTTTTAATTTTTTTTCATTACTTTAAACAAAAAGTTAATACGCCACGTTGCGTGTTTTGACACGATATTGTGTTATTTAGGTAATCACGTTGTTTCTGCAATGAGACACAAATGATAAGAAAACAGTAAATAAAAGTTGAATCGAAGAAAATAAAACAAAATTTCCCGTAAATTCCAGTTAAGCAACACAACTGTTATAAAACGTGAAATTGAAAGTAATTCCGATAAGTAAGGCAAGGCTCTCGAGAGCAATACACTTATAACAGCAAGTCCTTCATTTCACAAAAATTTCAACAAAATGAGATTAAAAAATTACAGCAAAACTTTCATTACAATAGATCAACGCGATAAATAAAATTAAAACACTTACTCAAACGGATCTTATAATTAATTGAGGAATTGAATCTTAAAATGGAAACAGATTTCTATTATAAATGAAAATGAAGATTTTTATCTTACGGTCTTACATAAGTCACAAGAGAAAACTTTCTTAGGTTGTGAGTCACAAAAGTACTACTTTGACCCAAAATTTCCCGGAAATAATCACGAAACGTGTTCCAGAGGGGTCACACTTGTCGTCGCAGTCCTAATTTTCGTTGCGTCGTTGGTTGAAATCATAGCAAACAAGAAGCAGAAACAAAAAGTCGACGCCGAACTTGAAAATAACAATAATGTGGAAGATACCAAAAGTGTTAAATCTGGCAAAAAAGAGGAAAAAACACCACATAAACCAAAACAAGGTAGGTACTCCTGGAAGTTAAAAATGACGCATTTCTTTATTGTTTTATTTCAGGCCTATTTCTTCGAGTTCTTCTTTGTTTCTCCGCTATTGACAATGGGAAGAAGATCCTCAATGTTGAAAAAGTTTCACAAGACTCGATCAAATGCATCCACGGTCTTCGTTTCTTCTCCATCGCTTGGATCATTATGGTTCACACTTATCTCGAAGTTTTCTCAATTGGTGATAATAAGAATCTCAGAATTCTCACCGAACGCAACTTTGTGTACCAAACCATCTCCAATGCGACTTTTTCGGTGGATACCTTCTTCTTCATAAGCGGTTTGCTTGTCACAATTACCTATTTTCGCACTGCTGCCAAAAAAACAATCAAGGAAGAAACCACATGCAAATCAGTCCAGACTAACTTCTTTAAATTCCTGATGCTAGTCATTTACCGGTTCTTCCGCCTTACACCTGCCTATCTCTTCGTGTTGGGTGTAAACGAAGTGATTTTACGCTACTTACACAGCTATTCCGTTTTTTCACCGGCGATTATAGACCACATCAGTTGTAGCAACTTCTGGTGGAGGAATGCTCTCTACATTAATAATTTTTACCCCCAAACTGAGTTTTGCATGCTTTGGTCGTGGTATATTGCCAATGACACGCAGTTTTACCTCGTCGCGAGTGTGCTTCTCCTGATCGCAGTGCGGTAAGTGCTAGTTTACGAATTTAGACAGCAAAACCAAATTTTTTATTACAGAAGTGAGAAACATTTGAAATTCGCCGGTGCCGCTATTGGAGTCTTTATGGTGGCTTCCTGGATTATGACTTTTGTCATAGCGATGAAATACGATTATGCTGTGAGAGTGGAAGAGCCGTTTGCGCTTTTTGACCAACTTTACGACAAGCCGTGGATGAGGATAGGGCCGTATTTTATTGGAATGATCGCTGGGTATTTCCTCTTCAGAGTTAAATGTAAAGTTAAACTGCCACTGGTTGTGGTAGTGCTAGGATGGGTACTATCACTAGCTTGTTTGTCAAGTTTAGTGTATGGTGTTGGTAGACAAGGATTGGTAGTTCCAACATCAGCGTTTTATGTAAGTGTGAATTTTTAAGATTCTGGTGCAATGACCGTATTTCGCTTCAAGGTGCTGTCATTGATAACTTCCGCCGGTTTATTGATAGTATCGGAGCACCTGCAAGGGGCAATTATTTTTTAATTGATTTCAAAACGGTTTCCGTTCTTTTACTGTGTGTTTCCAAAAATATCTTAAAGAGAACGAAATACTTTCACAATTTACGTAATATTCACTCGCCAACTAGGTCAAGGTAAAAGATGACGCAATGGCGTTACACTTGGGTTTTTTTCAAAAAAGTCATTCAAATTTAGGGAGATTTGTTTTATGGTTTTCAGCAACCTTGTGTTAAAAGTTTTTACTTTTTGGTTCAGGATTTGGATAAGATAAAAAACAACACAGCAATATTATCCGAGTGATATATTTACATAAGGTACATTTTCCTCCCAATAGGGAATAAAGTGACGCTTTATTCTCCCAAGAATAAGATAATTGGAAAATAAGCTGGAATTGAATGAATTACATCTTTTGGGTGTTTTTTGAGATACAAAGAAATTCTCTGATACCGATTTTTACTCTTAAAAATGAACTGAATATTTTGTAAAATTATTTGACATTATTTGACACATTTATCATTCTTTTATGTTATTTAATAATAATTAAATTAATAACTAAATTAATATTTAGTCTGCTATGTGGAAAGTTTTGCATGCACATCTGGAATAAACATAGTTTATTTCCAACGTCGCAATTGCGTTTTTTGAGGTGAAATAGATTATAGAAACACTTGATTTCTATGTAAAAGAACTTGTGTTACACAGTGGCGAATCTAGCCTCTCAAAATTGTCGGGGTTTATAATTTTGATTTTACACTTTTTTACAAAAGCTCGAAAACATGATTTACATACTATCTACTATGATTTACATACTATAACACATACAACGTGAACAAAAAGTAAAAACTAAACCAAGCGGTTTTTTGATCATTTGCCTTCAGAAAATAATAATTATTAAAAGTCAAAGGGCTATAATAAATTTCAAGGTATTTTGGGAATGAAATCTTGTTTTGTTTTTGAATTATGCAATTTTTTTTCAAAATGTTTTTGGCAACATAAATGAAAGTTTTTTTCGATAAAAATTGAATAAAGAAACGTAGACAGTTGTAATTATTGGATCATAGCTTTTGTAAAAAAGTGAGTTGCCATTTGAAAAAATTAAATAATCTACAGAACACGAAAACAAAAAAAATCGAAATTTTTATTCTTCAAAAACGTCACATTTTTATAGAACTCTATCGTTCATCAGTTAGTTTTTTTTTAAGTTTTTAAGCAAAAAATTTCATACTTTCTGTTCACCTGGTAGGTATATGCAAAATCCGAAATGGAAACGCCTTTATTTCTCAAAAATTCTTTATTATTATGCATAGAATAATTACTATTAATGAATTTTTATTTTTATTCATTTTTTTAAATATGTATTCTTAATATTTTTTTTTTAAATTATGTCGAAGCTCGAAATGTTTTTACCGGGGCTCGAGCCTTACTTTTTATATTGTTTTAACTAATAAATAACCTTTAATTCTCAAAATTTATGCTTTATAAGTTATATAAAGATATATAATAAGACTCACCTTATATATTATGAATCTGCTCTTATCAATTTTTATTTTAAATAACTATCTATTTGTTGTTACAAACAATTTAGAAATTACTTTAAGTGTTCGTGGGAAATTCTAACTCTTTAACAAGACTTGATAATAAAGGGCTTGATGCGTGAACTTGGTCGCCCGAAATTCAAATAAGTGGAACACTCGTTATTTATTATAATCATAGTAAAACAGCGAAATTTTGAATAAGTTACATACAGGGTGTTTCACATAATTTTACGAGGCCTGCGCCTGTAAGATGCAATCACTAATACATATTCCGATACAAAGTCGATTACAAATTTTGAAAAATTGGATAATGTTCTCTAGTTTGTTCACCCTAGTGATTAGGATAGATAAACTAGAATCATATTCATGCATCATGCCGTCTCTTGATAGAACAAATGATAATTGTTTCTGAAAAACTGCAGTTTATGACTATTAATGAAACCGTGATTAGTTTGACAACTACTGTCATGGGTTTCCAAAAATTAAATAATTAGATGTGTATTTTTTGTATCCAGTGTTTTGTGACTTTTGTATATTTGGGTGTAAGCCTCGTAAAGTTGTGTGAAACACCCTGTATTTTAATTTTAGATTACAATTTTAGTTAATTTAATTTTTAATTTAAATTAGTTATTTCGTATGGTACTTTGTTCAAATGGTATAAAACCTTCTGTTTCAGGCTTCTTTGGGGCACACAGCGTGGGGCTTAGCCCTGGCTTGGATCACATTGGCGTGCTGCTCGGGTTATGGGGGGCCCATCAGTGCTCTCTTAAAATTCAAATTCTTTCTACCTCTCAGTAGGTTAACTTATTGCGCATATTTGATACATCCTGTATTTATGTGTTTGACCAGCTTCATCTTAGATGGGCCAATCCATCTTCACGAAAGTCTTGTCGTAAGTAATTAAACAATTTGATTTCTTTTGTTTTTACAAGAATTGTTGTATTTCAGATCGTAATATATTGTGGCAACGTTGTTGCTTCATTCGTGTCAGCTTTCGCCATCTCGCTTGCTTTCGAAGCACCAATCGTAAATTTGCTCAAAATAATTTTTTAAGTGTTTTAGATTTAAAGTTGTATATTTTGTAAAAAGTTTAATACAAATAAAATAGTTACGAAACAAGCGTTTTTAATTCTTGTCATCTGAAGTAAAATAGGAGGAACAACTGATTTTATTTTTTGGTCAATAAAACACTTTTTGATTGGAGAATCTAAAATGTTTGATAAATAACAAAAAGACAAATACAAAAAACATTATTTATTTCCGAACGTTAATCTTAAATTTAACTTTGCTTAATTTTATCTGGAACCTTAATAAACTTTTGTTACAAAGTACATCTAATCTAACCTAGGATTACATTCTTTATAACGATACTTTTGTACAATTTTCAAAAAATATGATTATGATTATGAGGAACATAATGACACATATGAACAGTAAAAAACTATTAACTACATCTAATAAATTAGTTAAATTTGATTAGCGCACGTTTTTGTCATTTGTAACACTTTATTTACAACACAATCACTATCCACTGATAAGTACGTGAAAATTACGTCCCAGGGGCGATGCATATCCAAACTTGAGCTTCACACCTAAAAAAAATCCCAAATTTACTTCATCAAGTGACAAAATACAAAAAATAGGAAAAAAACTACAAATGATAATAATAATTAGTCCAACCTACCAACTATGTTATAGCTTTAGACACACAAGCAGTGTAATTAAATGTTAAATGGCCGAAGCGGAAACCGGAAGTGCGGCATTCATCTGATCCGGATATTCGTAATCTTCTTCCGCTTCTTCATAGTCATCTTCTGCTTCATCGATCGGATCTTCGACATCGAAGTCGACTGGTGCAGGTGGCGCGGGGGGAATCACCTCCTAAAAGATTAGTACCAACCGAAACCCATGCAGTTAGTAACACGCTACAAAAACACCAGATTTCGATCATTATACCTTTGGTGGTCTCCATCCACAACCCGGAAGCGGAAGTCCATCAGGCCCTAGAGGACATGGGGCGTCAAGCCCGGGTACTCCCTGGTCGCCCTTATCGCCCTTGTCTCCCTTACGTCCCCTTTTTCCAATCGGACCCTAGAATAGTGCCAAATAGTACCAAAAAAACACAATCAGGAAAATATTACAGAATCTCCTTTGGAACCTTTATCTCCCTTAGGACCCTAAAACAAAATTTTGGGTTAGTGTTAAGTGGTATAGTAGGAGGTTAGTGAGTGGTGAGTGACGTCAAAGCCAAAGCTGCTATCCAAGCAAATGCTAAAGTTAGTTGTTAGTACCTCTTGACCCGGAATTCCATCAGTACCCTAAAATTAGTTCGGTTATCATTAATTGGGGATGAAAAGAGACTTACAGGTAGGCCGGGATCGCCGCGCTCTCCTTTGCTCCCGGGCTCCCCTTGGGCGCCCTAAAACGGGGGTAGAAAACTGAGACTAGTAGTCAAATAGTGTTTTAAAAACTAGTTTCATGAAACTAACTGAAACAAGTTTTTTCTAAATGGTTTTCTGTCTTGCACTTTGACATTTACCGGTCATTGACACCGCTACCAACCTTAATAAAAAAATGAATTGAATAAATTATTATTATTATTATTAATAGTGGATGTGCAAAACAGAATAACTAAGTTGTGTTTAGGTTACTTACTTTCATTCCGTCAAGTCCGGGCGGACCCTGTGAAGAAAAATAATTGAAACAAAAATGGAAATAAACAACACAAGAATATGTTAATGAAATGTGAATGCACTCAATGCACACGATGCATCGATGTTATCGTCATGCCATCAAAGCTGGTCTCAAAAAGAGACAAAAACCAGCTTTAGGACTTATTTGGGGACAAAAGGGAGAAGCTCAAGGTGGCCAATGTAACACAAGCTTATTTAATAATTACAGCACATGCACATACATTTATTTCGTACATGTTATCGTTTACAGAAGCTTATTATTACCTAATTATTAAAAGTAAAATATTTTACAGGTTGGTTTTAGGTGTTTAGTCTAGAGTCAGTCACGTTATATGTTGTTTTTTTCGTGTTTTTAATTACAAACTATCAACTACTATAAGACACCTATAAAAATGTAACACTTATATTACAACACATTCGTCAACTTATAAATTAATGGTCTTGCAAAACTTCCTTTTTACAAATATAATAAATAGTAATTGTAATATTTATATAAAAATCGATCTTCACTGTCTATGTTTTTTCTCTTAATACACTCTTTCCTATTTAAATTGACAAGTCATCATAATCAATTAAAAGAGTGTTAAGTACTAAATGGACGTAAAACGATTTGTCAGGCCGGAAAGGCCGTTGTGGATGAGTGGGGACAGTTGAGACAAGTTTCCAACTTTGTTGACTTTTTTAAAAACTGTCGTGGAATAATAAGGGAAGAATAACAGTTGCAAGTTAAATAATACACCATTTTGTGTGATCAGGATCACCTGATGGCGTTGAAACTTGTTACAGCTGCCCGCCATTTCTCTAAACAATAAATATTAAAGTAGCAATAAATACAGCATATTTTAGATACAAAGGTAATATAAAACATTTCTGTTTAACCCTAGTTGTTTTTAGAATATTATCTCGTAACTTCCCTTATATAACTTCTGTCGCACTGTTAACATTCTACAAAAACAGAAAACAAAAATCAAACAAAAATAAAAAATGCAGATATAGCCTTGAACGTCGTTTATGGCAGTATCTTGACTATCCTGGGAATCACCAGTTATTGTCCTCCTAAACCATCGATTATTCAATACTTAAACAGTAACAAATTGGATGCGTCGTAAACAATCCAATGGTGGTGGTTGTGAAAAATTAAATGATGATTAACAATCACTTAACAAAATTGCAAAATTTTGTTAATTCATTTAGAGTGTTGTTAATTTGTTAAGTCACTGCATTGTTCGGTTAACGCTGCTCTTAGTCCTAGTTATAGAATGGTTTCCTTACCATCGGCCCTGGTTTCCCATAATCACCCGGTCGACCACTCTCACCTCTCAGACCCATGGGACCCTGCATCAAATCATGGTAAATGCCATTTAACTCACCCATAGTAACTTACAGGAAGACCCATCGGTCCCGGATCGCCTTTAGCACCCTTTTCACCCTAGAAAATCCAAACTAGTACCAACCAAATTAAATAAAATGTGACTTACTGGCTCTCCCTTTATACCATCCATTCCTCGGTCCCCTTTAATCCCAGGAGGACCTTGAAGACCGTTCTGACCCGGAGGTCCAGGGGGACCCGGAGGTCCCATAATCACGTCTCCTGTTGTTATTTCCCCAGTGCCGTCTCCCTGGAACAGTATAGGAAATCCCCCAAAAGTAATCGTTTTTCTCCAAATTGACAAAATTCAAGCATAGCATTAAGCAAAACATTCTGACCAAGAAATAGCATATTTACCTGTCTTCGACGCAGCTTTTTGTATTTCTGTGGTTGCAGGAAACGCCAAAAAAGAAAAGACGCATTAGAATTCATTCAAAGCATTTTTTTAAGTAGAAGCTAGAAGAGTTGTGGAGTATTTTGCAACTTACTGATTCGCCTTTTTCACCCTTTTCGCCCTTTTGGCCGGGATAGCCTGGAGGGCCGGGTAGACCAGGAGGACCCATGAGACCCGGTGGACCAATATCGCCGTATTCGCCCTTTTCGCCCTTGGGGCCCACTTGGCCCTACAATTTCAAATTTCGATTTGGTTATTACTACTCGAGGAGACTTACGGGAAGACCGGGAGGACCTTGAGGGCCAGGTTCGCCGTTAATGCCGGCCTCCCCAGGAGTGCCCATCAAGCCCATGTCGCCCTTAGGACCTAACAAGCCAAAAATTAGTCGAGAATTTTCAAGAGTTGGGTTGGGGTTGAGTTTTTGTACCTGGAAAGCCGGTAAACCCTTTATCGCCCTTATCACCTTTGGGCCCTGGTTCACCTGAATCACCCTTTGCACCTGGTGGGCCTTGCCCGAGGGCCACTCCGTCTCGACCCTAGACACACCAAACCACATTTACGATTTTTGGACTTCATATCGCTCGCTCCAAAATATTTTTCTTTTGCTCAGTTTTTTGAAAATTTGCCCAAAATAAAACAAACATGCCGTAAAATAAAAATAATTTTGAAACGAATCGAAATAAACATAAAACTAATACTTACGAAAATAAAGCAGCTGAAGAGAGACCAACAATGAAATAGACATTAGTTTGTTAATCAGTGGTTAGTGCACGAAGGAGGCTACGATAGTACCAACTAAAACTACTGAAACTCAAATACGTAATTAAATAAAGTGTTAAATAATAACAATAAATAAGGGTAATACAAATAAAAAATTGCCACCTAAAACATGCCAAAACGTGCCAGAAACATGCACAATGAGCCCCATGCTGTTCCGCCATCTCCCTTTACGCTTCTGATGCCAAAATATGAAGCTATGCAATGAAATGTGGTCTGGTTAGATATGATCAATGTCATGAAACGTTAATTCCCCCAAAAAATGACAAGAATCATGACATTGTGACAGGTGGAGAGGGAGTTTTAGGTACTTTACCCGTTTTCCACGTCGGCCTCGGGCGCCCTTTTCGCCAGGTAAACCAGGGGGGCCTACAGGTCCGGATTCACCTTTTTCACCTTATCAAAGTTGACAATTTAGTCACAAAAAACTCCTCAATCTCGAGAAACAAAAGTAAAAAAATTACCAGGAGGTCCTGGTGGTCCTGGTGGCCCTTCTACCAAACCTGTTGGAAACTCCCCATTGACAGTCGTCGTAAGTCCTCTCTCACCCTTGTCGCCCTTTTCGCCCTGAAAGCAGAAAACAAATCTAAAAAATCCGCCCAGAAACTTATTTTAGTGTTAGTGAATGAGATGAAAGTTATGACAGAGAGACCAAAATCCAAAAAGTCCAATTTTTGGGACTTACTCGAGGCCCAGATTCGCCTTTGGTCCCGTTGCGTCCCGGAATTCCCTAATGAATAAAAAATGAAATTTGTATTGTGATAAAATGGAAAATGTCTCACTGGAAGACCCATATGGCCCGGAAGTCCCGGAAATCCCGGCGCTCCCATCATGCCAATTACCCCCCTGTCCCCCTGTATGACATGAACGATGACACATGAACGTGACACAACAAACATGAAAATACCTTCGGTCCTTGCAATCCGTCGATTCCGGGAGGTCCGATGGGGCCCATGGGCCCAGGTTCGCCCTTTTCGCCCGGAGGGCCGGGTTCGCCCGGAATTCCCTGTCGTCCGTCATGTCCTGGAAGACCTTCAGAGCCTGGAGGACCCGGAGGCCCTGGAGGACCCGGCTCGCCTGGTTCGCCCTACATTTAGACAGTCTTGTTATTGTTGAATTTTTTTAAAGTTAAAAAATAAACTACCAAACACTGACACAAATCTACAAGTGCTACATGACACAGGGAACTAGTGAACTTACTTTAAGACTTTTATGATCATCAGGTGTGGGTTATTAGGTAAAACAAACGAGATTGCCTCAAGTATGAATGCTGCATGTGCTGAGATAATTTAAACCACGACGGAGAGTGAGTTATGAGGTAAGTTAGTATGTTAATTTTGTGAAGGTGGTAAAGTGAATGAAGTGGATGAAACGGTGCTGTGGATTGCTGGTTGCTAAAGTTTTCAATGTGCTTAATGGCTTTGACTTTTTATACAACCGGCAACACTACAGATTAGACCAGTCATTAAAAATTTAACAAAATATTATTGAAAAAAGAAAAACATTGGATGAAACAAGTTAAACCATTTGAAAACTTAAAAAATAATTTTGAAAATTTGTCCGGACGTATGACAAACAGAAACTTTTCATACTATTGTTATACCTAATTGTGTCAAGTCCAGTCAACAAAAAAGTTGTTAAATGCATTATCGAAAATCGAATTTTGTACTTCTTCAGGGCTGTTTTTTAGTTAGTTAGGAAGTAAACGTACTAAAAGTCGTACTTGGGGAGCAACAAGGTGTCGTTTTATCGTTTTCGATAATAGTTTTCGAGAAATTTTCTAGCTAATTAAACCAAAAAAAAAACTATTAATGAATTAATTGTTGTAAAAGTTGTAGCATTGTGATTGGACCGTTTAAGGTCGGCCATTATTATAATGTAAAAAACCAATCACTTTAGGTTTTTGTATTCATTGAAAAATTAATGCAATGATGTGATTGGTTCACTTGAGATCGGCCATTATGAAAATGTGAGTAACCATGGAGAATGAAAATGTGAGTAACCATGGAGAAACCAATCACCTTAGACTTTAGTGTTTCATTCAAAAATAGTGAAATTGGCTAATTGGGATTTGCATTCGTTGCAAATTTTGCAATTTTAAATGAAAATGTTGTGCGTGCCCCTTATGCGTTTTCTATTGTGAGTATATTGTGACCCAAGAATTTGCACCTTACGTTTCCTTGATTGGGAAATAACATTTTAAATGTTAGTCCTGTGTGATTACAAAGAATACAAACACAACACGAATAGGCGACGAGAACAAAGAAGTAAAAATTTTCTTCGAATCTGTCCATTTTCAAACAAAAAAGAACACATAACCTCACTTTTTTCATTTTCTTGGCACCACGTATAAAAGAGGTAAGGTACAAAAAAATCGAAAAAACCGTCTTATAGGAAATTTCATAAGCTTTAATTTTGTATATAACCATTTTTTTCGTTACATGTACCGTTTTCGAGGTACCTATTAGTGAGAAATCATAAAACGGTACCCTCTTGGTGTCCCTTTGTGCCTCAATTCTCAGAGACTTGAGTATATTTACTTCTTCGAATCCGCCCTTAAGTCAAAAATTCTGTTCTCGACTATTCCTACAACCCCTTTATGAACGTTTATAACCTCAACTAGAATGAAATAAAAAAACATGAATTAAGTATCTTAACAAATTTTTAACTTTCTTTTTGGAGTTGCGTTGAAACAGATTCAAAATAAATAAGAAAATATGACAAGGCAAAAAATACAAAAAAAAATGTATACAATTAGGTACAATTTTATTTTTATTAAGTACACTAGTATCATGTACAGGGTGATTCTCGTAATTTTACATCCCTGACAATCTTTAAATGTTGTACAATTAAACCAAATGATAGAACAAAGCTCTGTTTATTTACACAATAATTCTGTTTTATTTCTGTTATTGATACTAAAGATCAGAAAAATTTAGGTCAAGGGATGTATATTTCAAATTTTTTATAAGAATTTTGTTTAATTTGGCAACGTCACATTTCAGTAAAAAAAGTGTAGTGAGATTAATTGTTTCGTGTTTTATTTTCTGAAAAATAATTTAAATATGTAGAGAACAAGAAATTAACAAGTCGTTAAATGGTTGCTTCAAAATTCCGATTAAATTCTAATTCTGAACCAATGACATATTTTCCTCTGGTCATTTCATAGCTATTTGTTTTGTGAATATGATAATAGTTATGCTATTTAATTGAAGAAAAAAGAGTTTTTACCTGACTATTCCTCATGAAAACTCATAATTTCTTGATAAAAACATCAGCAAATTTGCACTTAGTATTTCAATTAGTTTTAATAATTGAGGAAGTTTTAATATTTTTGCTACAAAATGTAATTTTACACAATTTGTAACTCGTAAACAAATTTTTTTGGAACGAAAAATTGTTTTGAATCAAGTCAAAAACTCTAATTTTTTCCACTAATTTGCAAAAGAAAACGAAAAGACCAGCCATCCTACATTGAAATACTGAATTTTATTAATTTCATACATATTTTTGAAAACTTAGTTCATCCAATAAAAATTTCATTTCTGTATTTGTATATTAAAAGCCGTTTAATTTCCTAAATTTTGTGCATGACTGAACTATTCCACCCCCGTGTACAGCCTCGGCGGAAATTTACGACCCCTCATGAGCACCTACCGTCTTAGACACCCATAAATCGGCCCTAAATCCGACCGACTGTCCACCCAACTTTGAAAGCAAGTGATGAAGTGAAATTATCGGAAGCAACAAGAGATTGCCAGACAGCGACCACATCAAATCTGGCAATTCCTTGATATGAAAATAAAAACCAATCGCGAATGTTAGACTCACTTTGAGTGTGATGATAGTTTCGCCCGAAATGTTATGCCCCCTTTCTTGAAGCCCCTAAAAATTAGACTATTTGTGAGTACAACACTACAATAGCAGGAGTTAGGGTCGGGTGCGCAACAGGTTAGAGGGTGCGGCTACAGGTAAACACCTCCATGCACCTAGCTAGAAACAATAAAATACGACACAAAAGTGCTAAGATATGTTTTGAAGAGACGATGGTGCTGTCGCTGGTGCTCTTTGCTCACCTTGACAGCTACGATCTCAGCATAGCCCAGGGTGCCTCCTCGTAACGTCGTTACCGATCTTTTTAAACCCTGGAAGAAAGAGTTTACGTAAACGGGGTTCAATAAAGAAGAGGAAAAGGTGGGGTGGTGCGTGGGTAGATACTTGATTTTATGTAGGGGACTAACACCTTTTGGCAGCGGGGGAAACTCTGTCTTCTTCAAAAAGAAAAGTGATGAAAAAAAAAGGAGCAAAATTTCACAAAGAAAAGACAAAAAAAATTTAAACTGCACAGAATGAAATATTTAATCAAAATTATAATAATATTTTCCGCAGCGTAGAGTAATAATAATGAACAAAACGTTATTAAAAATCTTATGCTTGGCTTTTTTAATAAAAATGTTACTATATTTTTCAAACTAACAAGACTCCTTAGTTGCTTCCAAGCGAGAAAAGTGATACAAATGTCTGGAAAATCAAACAATTTTTACGCTATTCAAAAATGATCAACACTTTTACAAAATCTAAAGAACTTGTGAGTTTTTATGGCCTAAATAAAAAAATTATTAAAAAAGTCATAGTTTATCAAGTAGGTCAAGGTAAATAAAAAATACTAAATACTAAATACAATTAATAAGTGAATTAAAAAAATAGGGAAATATAAAACATAGATACAGTTGTTAAAAAAACAGTTGCATCAGTTTTGATGTTTCACCAAAATAAAGTACCATTTCACGCATGAAATAAAAATTGGTCAAGGCTAGGAGTATACGTTGACAATAAGTATATCATACGTGAAAATAATATTGATTGTATAGTAGTTTCTGATGTAATAGGTGATATTTGAGGTACTTAATGAAATTGCGTGGTATTTTCTACAAAAAAATGATGCAAAATTTTTACCTTTTAATTATTTTTTACTATGAGACCCCTCTCTCTGTGGTTGTTAATTTTGACTTAATTTTTTTAAAACAATGTAATAATGTGGATCTTAAACAACTATAGGACGTTTTATAATGATTGACATCTCGGTAGGCGTTAAGAGTGTAAACTAGACTTCAATTTTAATTCCAAAAAAGTTACAAATGTGAACAATCTTTAGATCGGGATACGTCATAAAAAATGACACTTCAGTTGAATTCAGATGGGAAAATTACATATCCTATTTGTACAAAAGGAATGTGGAAAAAGCGTGGAACAAAAAGGAAATAGGAGAGCAAAAGCGCAAAAACCAAGTGGTTTTTAAGTAAAAACGACAAATGTCATACATTATAAAAATGACGTATCTTCAACCAGTGGTTGCAATAGTACAAAACAACCTACAATTCTCAAAGTACAAATATTGCCACCTTAAATTTCAATTTCCATGACCTGTCGAGATGTCGATTATTTTGAAACGCTCTATAACATCAGAGATCATATTTGTTTACAGTTTTTGTTGATAAAGTTTAAGGTTGCGTGCCAAATTTAAAATTATTCGTCGACTAAACAAATTGTCAAAAACCAAAAAAACATTCGGATATCCCAAGTTGAGTTATTTTTGTATCTTTAGTTCTCTACTATCACCTTTTGAAAATTCTGAACAACTGTTAAAATCTCCCTGTATTACTCAATTTTTAAGTGTAGCTAGCAACGAATAAAAGTAAAAAACTAAAGAAGATAAAAAAATCGATATATAAAAATTATAATTAAGAAATATTTTTTTTCTTTTTGGTTGGTAAAACCAACAAAATGGATTTTTGTGTGTACATTTTTTATAAATCGACATCAACAAGCTACATTTGTACTCCGAACAAAATTTAATAAACACATTACATTTTATGTTTGCTTTCAGAAGTTGTAACAAAGCATCATAATTAGAGGTAAAGTTTCCCTGGTGCCAACATACCCATAAGATGAATTTAATGTGCGATTAATTACGTGAAGTTTCAGCGAACGCTCGTAATAAAAAATTCTGTTTTTTCCAACAAGCTAAATTAATTTATAAATCCGCTGAAAAGAATATTTTCATATTAACTTTACGAAAGTGGAAAGTTAAATTTGGCGAAAATGCATCTTTTATTTTTAGCTTAAAATCGATTAGTGTAATTTAGAAAAGAAACATTTTTCTGTGTGGAAAGCTCTTACATTGCCCCTCGATAAAATAATAAAATTCAAATATCTACACAACACGAAATAAAAAATAAAAATACTTACCCTTCCAGGCTGCTAAAACGAAGCAAAATTAAAACGAAAATTAAATTAGTGGTTTGTGTTAACAATACATTTGTTTAATTTGAAATAAACCCTGTTGTAATTTATTTTTCATAATTTAGAGCGTATTTTTAGATCCTGGTTTAAATACTCACTTTGACTGCTTGAAACACGTCGAAACCGGGGTTACCGACATCGCCTTTCTGCCCTTTATCGCCAGGCCGGCCCTGGTAAACAAAAATTGGTAAGTATTCAAAGAAATTTATCAAGGGCGAGGTAAAATACTATAGCAGCTTATTGAACCTTTACTAAAAATTGAAAATTGTTCAGATTTAGAGAGAAAAATAATTAATTAAATTAATTTTCTACGTTAGGAAAATTGTGAATATAGGTAACAATGTGTTTCATTTTTTTTTTTGTAGATTTCGTTTAAAGCTCGAGAAGCCCCTACAGTAAAAAATGAGCAAAATCCTACTTACGGGATCGCCTTTCGGACCGTCTAACCCAATAGGCCCCTATTAAAATTAACAATTAATAATATTTTAAACACTAGGTCCAATATACAGAGTGTTAGTAGTGTCGTATGATAATGAGGGTTAGAATGGAAATGAAAGTTAAGGACTAAATTGGAAGCACTAATATTAATTGGCTACTACAAGCTACACTAAAGTTGTTTCGGTACAGTATTACAGAACACTCTATACACGCAACTCGATGCAACCAATTAAACAAAATTGTGATCAAAAACAAAATGTGCAAAGACTGTGTTAGCTAATCACCGATATTAATGAAATGTGTTTTTATGAAACAGTTTAATCCAGTTTTAATTGAAAATGTGTGAGCTGTTTGTGTTTACCCAGCCTCGAGTTAAATCCGATACGAAATTTACTTTTGTAAATAAACGAAAAGTCGATAAGTACGATAACTGTACTTGTAAACACAACGCGATTAAATACAGAGGGCGCGTCAAGTCACAACTCACTATACGCGAGCAAATAGAGTTGCATAAAGAGTCGCATGAAAAGTGTTAACCACCGCCACCTTTCTAGCAGCCATAACAAATGAAAATAAAACAAACCGGAAATCCCGGAAATCCGCGCACCCCTGTCGGACCCTGCAACAGATTGTTTACCACTAAATAAACACCCAAGGATTTTGGTGATACAGGTTGTGACACTGCGGGTTAATCCCCGACCAACGGGTAAATATCCCAAGGAGTATGTGACGTCGGCTAATGCCTAGGTTTAACTAAAGCGGTCATGACAACTTGGGAATAATCTCAAATTGAAAGAAAAGCAATAATCGAACTTTGCGATTGATTTAGGGGAAGTTTCATACAAGCTTGGACGAAATTGGATGTTCATATTTTGCTCATTACAGTTTTTTTATTATTATTATTTTAAAAGATTTTTTCGCCGAGGATAAATCCTTTACAGCGAAAATTTTCATATTATGCGTGTTCAAAATAATAATATTTTAAATAGTTTACTCTAGAAGTTCTCATTTTTTTAAAGAAATGTCAGCAGAAGTTCTAACTAATATCAGATAAGTTTTTAAAAATTGTAATTTCCATCATTTACATGAAATTTTTTCTTACTCACACGGCACGCTTGTAGTATATTAACAGTATTGGCTTGAAAAAGGAACAAAATGAGCTGAAACAAATATGAAGTGCAAAAAATTACTTGAGCGCTGAGATGTACAGGGTGTTGCATTTTGGATGTCCGAATAGAGAATCTCCGAAACTAAGAGGTTTAGCCAAAAACGAGTAATACATTCTGGGGCTCTTTTTTTGAGAAAATAATATTGGTTAAAACCGCATCCCGCTATCGTCTTTTGTTTTCGACTTACAGACAAAAGTTGACATTTTGGCGAAATCTAAAAAAAAAAATATATCTTCGTTATTATAGAAGATACGCGATTTGAAATAAAGACATTATACAGGCACTTTTTTACGAGGAATTTAATAATGTAGTTAACAATTTTTTTCAGTTATTAGTTTAGCCGTAATAAGATAAACTTGTATTTTTTTAAATGGAAATCATAGGCGGCTATGGCAATTTTGAAAAGCTTATTTTTTTCTGATCTAAGAAATATATATTTGTAACAGAATATTTTTTTATAACTATACTTAAAAAGTGAAATACATATTTTGTTTTATAATAGTTGGCCATGGAAAAACTATTTCACTCCAAATGTGTAAATAATAATCAATAAGTGAACTGTAAAATAGATGAAAAAATAGATAAAATTATAAAGATTTAAAAAATACGACACGGTAGAAGCATTGAACAAATATGCGAGCGCCTCAGAACAAAATTATTACATATTTTAAAAAATCCAAAAATAGGAAAAACAAATGTGTCAACAGTCAACACAATTAGAAAAAACATTTTTTTTGATGATCTAATGGAGGTAGGATAACGTTTCACATAGACGGAATTTGGGTATTTGAATAGCCATATCGTCATTTTTGTGTCATATAAAATATATTTTATTGAAGAATTAAAGTGGCTTTTTTTACAACACTTTATGTATCACTAGAAGTTGCAATGGTAATGCTTGTTTAAAAACAAAGAAATGTTATTAGTCGCCAATAAGTTGATTTACAATTTATTTTGAATTTTTTTCATTACTTAGTACTTAGAAAACTCTTTCATTAGTGACACTGGTTGAATATAATATAGTTTAAATCCTTTTAGTTGAAGATGCAACATTTTTTCATGGCCAACTGCGAACAAAAATCAAAGATAATTTTTTGCTAAAAATGTATTATAATAATTTGTTACAAATATATATTTTTTCGATAAGAAAAAAACAAGCTTTTTAAAAATGACATMGCCATCTATGATTYCCATTTAAAAAAATACAAGTTTATTTTRTTACGGCTAAACAAACAACTGAAAAAAATTGTTAACTACATTATTAAATTCTACGTAAAAAAGTGCCTGTATAATGTCTTTATTTCAAATCTGTGAATACTATAATAACGAAGATATGA
>NW_025401050.1:4593100-4635565 GCF_015345945.1 Tribolium madens | reverse complement strand
AATTTATTTTTATAAATCCTACATTTTGACAGAATTGTAACAATTATGACGTCATTGGATTTTGAATAATGACGTCATCATTTTTTTTAAAGGCAACCAACAATTTTCTTGACTGTTTTTGGTAATAGGTACATACATTCTTCTATCTTAAAAAAAAATTCCAAAAATAGTAAACAAAAATGTTGGTCGCCATTTAAAAAATGCTGATAACGTCGTTACTTAAACATCGTTGACGTTATAAATAATAGTAATAGGTGTTTTTTTAATTTGGTGTTAAAGCGTATTAAAAATTATGGTCCGTTCACAACACACTCACTTCACCGCCAACTATGACGCCAAATTTAAATAAACAACTGTTGTAATGAAAATGTATCATTTACAAAAATAAAATCGAACTTTATTTGAGGATGTTTTTTCAAAATTCAAAAATCATGAATTTTGTGCACTACCTTTGGTGCAGTTTGTATAATGTTTTAATTTATTTAATAGTTATGCATTACTTTGTATTGATGTTGCAACAGTTAGAAAAAAGCAAAATTTTCCAGTTTTGCAAGGATGATCAAGCCTGTGATGATTAGTATAAAGGAACAAACCACTTCGAAATTAAAAAATTTATAAAAAAAAATGAAATCAACGTTTAGAAATGAATAAACATTATTTTTCAAAATTACTGAATTTTTACGTGTTTGTGAAGCGCATTGCTTGCATGAAGCTCCGAAACCCTTTGTGTTTAAAATTCCAATGCACCGACCGGTTTGCCAATATAATCCGTGTCTAAACCTAGGCTTTGCCTTCGTTTTGCATCCGGACAGGGTAGACACAGGGTGAAAACACATGCTAATGTATGCAGTTACATTGTCGGTGCTGTTAACGGTGACAGGTCAGTATCGTTAGGCAACCGGGCGGGTTAAATCAACTTTAAGTGTTAATTGTCGGTGTAAAACTTGTTCAAACTACACTTAACAACCACATATCTTACCATGTAGCCCATATCGCCTTTCTGACCCTTGTCACCCTGCAATTTCGAACAACCCAAATACAACATGTTTTCAACAGACGCTCGTCGAGGACTTTCAATTATTAACAGGGATGGGGGTGACTATTGGGGTTAAATGCTTCGTGATGGGGCGCTATTTTGCCTCCCAATTGCTGGACATTTCTGTTTATTTTCGTTTGACGTTTATGCGATTTTAAATGGATTGTTTAATCGGTGGGTTTTGGCACAAGAGGAGTGTTTATTTTGTGGAAGTTAATGGACAATTTCCTGCAATATTCGAAAACAGTGGACGAAAATATAACAAGTCAACATGAATTTTGTGCCTGAGATAAGGGTATGGGTATGCAGCAGTTACGACAGGTTTTTCGACACTCATCTGAAAAAAATCTATATTTCATAAAAAAGTTTGCTTTTGTAACAAGGAGAATATTATTCAGTAATTAAAAAAAAATATCATTTTAATCATTTATTAGTTGAAAAACAATTATAAATACAGGGTGATTCAAAAGTGTCGGACTAACTCTCAAAGGACTTTTTTTTTGAGAAAAAACAGCCTACTGTCAATTTCTATATATCTCTTTTGTTTCCGATGTTGTCGGATTTAATTTATTGTTGAATTTGCCAGTTTGTTAAATGTTTTGTAAATCGTAAGACACAAATTGGTGATTTTTTCATCTGTTCAATGTTGCAAGATCTCTATTTCCGCTAAGTAAATTCGAAAATACATTATCTAAACTTAACCCAAAATCTCCCAAATACAGAAAAATTTCAAATAAGATAAGATACCAGGAACATGGGAAAAATGTTAAAAGAAATTCTATCTGTCAAAAATTTTGACATTATTTTTTGACATTCGACAATTTTTTTATGTCTATTTAATGATACTGATGACCTTGTATGTTTTTTAATATTATTTAGTAAAGGTATAAAAAATTTCCAATAAAAACCACAAATAACATTAAACAGAGTTACAATTTAGGATACAGCGTTCTTGTTTCCTCTTCTAATAGCCTGTAGCAAAAATTTTCGAAAATTATTTTTCGAACAGAAATAAATAGAATCAAAGTGCAAAATGTAAACTCTAATAACTTTGATTTTTTTATAAATAAAATTTTTTTAACATTTTTTCCATGTTCCTGGTATCTTACTTTATATGGCATTTTTCTGTGGGGCGAGAGTTCTGGCGCATCCTGTATTTTAATATTCACGTTATCTTTGAAATGTAATGGTAGTTGCTTTAAAAGGCCGATTATTTCTCGTGGAACACCCCGTATTTGGAGTTAAGTTAGAGAAAGTACCAGGAAGAGTAACTAAGTTCACTTCTAACTTTTTTTTAATTATTTCGCATACTACTTTAATAGTTGGATATATAAATAATATTTTCATTATTTTAGCCTTGATAACGATAAATGAAATTCATTATATAAAATTTCCCCATATTGTTTTTAAATTTTTCAGAATGAGCAGGCAATATTTCTTAAGGACTTCCTGAAATTCATAACCTAAGTTTTTTTCATATTTACAACTACATATAACTTTTGGTAATTTTCAACTTTATTATTCCTTCAATAACAAAGAATATGGCCCAAAGTCATGCTTAGTTTTTTTTTTGGTCATTAGTAAGCAATTTTGGAAATTCTTCAATGTCAAAATTTTCTAAATTGTCAACCCATGAAGCTTCCAAAAGCAAACTGGATATTTTTCCATTATTTGCAAGATAAATAAAAAAATCATAAAATAACCCAGGCACAAACAAAATTTTTCATGTAGAGTCGTGTAATTATTGTTTTCAGTGTAGTTGGTGTGATTTGCAGTGCAAATTGTTTAATGTAATTCGGGGAAAATGTAAATATTGCAAATATTTTTGGATGTTTTTCGTAAACACCATTTGTTGTTCGATTATTTTAAACTAAGAGGAATTCGTCAAATCACGGCACAAATAATTCCAATTTATTTTGCAAAACATTTGCTCAGTACCAGCAGTTTCCGCAATGAATACAAACCTCATTTTAGAAACTAAATTACCTACTTTAGAAAAATGTTTGCTATATAGCGAATGTAATGACTCAGAAATAATTAATTGTAAATAATAATAATCTTAAGTTCTATGACAAAAAAGACTACTAGTGAACGTAGTTCATAGGAAAAAAGACTGAAAGAGAGAAAGAGAAAAAAAACTTCAATTTGAATCCGTTTTGTACTTCGAATATTATACTTTTTTAAATCACTTGCCATTATTTTTGTATTTTTTTTAATTACATTTTAAAAATCAGAAAAGTCGAAATGATTATTGTTTTTTTCCTTTTTCATGTCGTTTTGTATCATTTGCCCCACCACTCGGCTCCCTTCTGAAAATCCACCCTGCTGTTAAAATTGAGGTCCTCTAAACGGCGTCTTTGGATGATAGTAAAAATAATCGTGATGGAGATAAATAAACCAATTAATATTAGTACAACGTATCGAGATGACAGCTGGATGATGAAATAAAGAAAATAAAAAACGATGAACAAAGAAAAATATTAAATAAAATATAATACCGGAAAGCCGTTCTTGCCCGGCGCCCCAGCGGAACCCTAAGGGCAAATAAAAAAGAACAAAATCAGAATTGTTAGTGTGGTGTGCGAACGTTAATACGTGCTCGTAATTGTTAAGTGCGACTTACCGGAGGGCCAGCATCTCCTACATCGCCCTTTTTGCCTTTTCTACCGCGCTTCCCGGGCGGTCCAGGGGGGCCGGGGGGGCCAGGCGGACCTGCAAAACAAAAATTACAGATTTTCGATCGAGTTGGGAGTGAATCTAGACGGAATTGGATTAGGAGCGTGTTGCAGATGTGTCTCTGTGCTAGATAAGCACTTCATAACGCGATTGTGAAGATGAGATGATATTATTGTCCTTGTTGGGGTGAATATAAAACGGGAAAATCACCCTGTGGCTTATTTGAAATGGAAATTGTTATTTACAAATGGATGAACGAATACTTTGTGATGTTGGCTTGAAACAACACGACGATAAATTAAATAGTGAAACGCCTCTAAATGCTGTTTGCTTAGGGGAAAGTTTCTTTTACAATTCTGTTTGAAGAAAAACAATTGAACATTTTAAAATGTTGGACGATTTCTTGTTGAGATTATTGATTGAATCGAGAAAATAATTTGACATTAGATTGCTTGTGCCGACGGAAACACCAACAATTCAGGATAAACAAATAGTTTTGTAAATAGTATTTTCCTTCCTTTTATATCTGAAGCTATCATCAAATTCTGTTTCAATTTAATAGGAAAAATATTTGTCTAGTAATACATTACAATTGCTGCATATTTTTATTGAAATGACACTACTTCAATAACTTTTTAAATAACTAGATATGTACTGAAAATCCTCTTGAGAAATATTTTAGAAAATTTAATTCAAATTCTTGACATAAACGTTATTGTAACTATGTGTTAACTTAACAAATTTAAGTTACTAAGTGCGACTTACCGGAGTTACTAAGTTACTAAGATTAGTTTTAGTTAAAAAAAAAATAAAAGCTTAAAACAATTATTTTAAAATACAAAATGAAATAACAAAAAATAAAACTATCTTGGAAAAAGTATGCAAAGATTTTTTTAATTACAATCATTCCAAAAAGCATGTAAAAAATTAAGAAAATTCGTATTTTAGTGTTACTTAAGTTATGGGATATTTTTTCAAAATTGTTTTTCTCAAAAATTTTACTCGAAAACCCAAACAGAATAAACACCAACAAAAACTTCTCAATTAAAATTATGTCATGTAAAAAAGTTATATTTTTTTCCTTTTTTTTATAATACGAGTTACTACTGGTAGCTCAGTTCTTTATTTTCAAATTGTTATACCTAATACATATAATAGTCTGAATTAAATTAACTGTATTTTTTCAAAACTGTGTTTCACAGTACAGAGTGATCCAATAAAATTGGTAAAACTTGTAATGAATTGTTTCTAAATAATTTCGTTTCTGTTTTTTGACGATTCACTTATTTGCTTTCTTATACAGTGCTTCGGCTAAACCTTCTCAATTAATATCTTAGTTGATCTTAGTTAATAAATGGTCATGATTTTGTATAATTTTTATCAGCAAAATTTTCACTTTATTTACGAAATTTTTACATAAATAGTAAGTTATGTTATGTTCGGTAAGTCAAATATTTATACAGTATGAATGATGTTTAAAAACAAAACCACGAAGAAACCAAGTTTTAAATATCGAAAAATCGAAAAAATCTTCTGTAAAAAAAAACTATGTTAAAGTCATATAAAGAGTAAATTTTATTATTCTAGTAAACTTGGAAGTTTTTTTTTGTATTGAAGCAGGTGCATATAGTTATATGCCTGGTTTTAATTGTAATTACTAACTTCCGAGTTGCCAACTTAATTTCAAAGTCGCAGGTCTATTTGATGCTAAATTCATTGAAAGTAAGCAACAATTTTGATCAGAAATTTAACTGAACACATAGTATCCAAAATCTTAATGCTCTGAGTGATTTATACAATTGTACATTTTTTGTTTTTATTTGATTCAAATTAATTTATTACATCAGTTTCCTTATTGCAAAGTGAATTGTTTTTGTGGTTCTTTCAATAGTTTATTTTAATATTTAATATTAACATTTATTTTCTTTTATATCTGTTGGAACATTTTCTAAAGGAATAAGCAATAGCTAAAAATTCAAAAGGTACGGATTAATCAAAATTTATTGTATTTATTTATTGGTTGTATGTTGAATATAAAATTAAAAAACATTGAAAATCCTGTTTGAGATTTAAAATTCCCAATGAACATTCAGTAAATTATTTCGTACGGAATATTGAAACAATATTCCAATGAAACAAACCGAAATGATAATTAGCTTTAAACAATGCACTGTTTCGACTGTTTTAATTTACAACCCGGTAATAAATTTCCAGTGACAAATTTATTGATTATTTCATGTCACTCCCTCTTTTGTGAAAAGAATTTCGAAACGGTGGTGGTGATTTATTGCACACGCCGAATAATTTCATCTGTTTCCCACGGAATTTTCAAGTGTCACACATGGATCTCTTCGACTTCCTTTCCTATGTAGATTCTCCTAAAAACTTTTAATTATCCCGTCAGCAAGTCTGCCATGTTTGTAGTTTTAACCCTTAAGGTAACGCAAAAAGCAATTAAGTTTTTCCACCCGTTCAAATCTCATTAAGTTTCGTCGAAGTTAATTTTCTTGGGAGTTTGTTCGAAACTTGGGAGCCATGAAGTTGTTTAACGTTCATATTCATTGAACGTTCGTGGTTTTAACACTTTTATACTAGGTGGTCTGAAAATAAATAGAGCACACTGGATTTTAACAAATTGCGGTGAATTTAATTCCGTTTAAGTGCTTAAGAGGCCGTTTTTGTAATTTAAGTGTTTTTCATTTACTCAAACTGGTCGGAATGACACTGGTTTTCGAATGGGACTGGTTTTGATGCGACACCTTTAATTAAGGGATTATTCTGACGGCATTTGCAGTTGTCGACAAGGAGTTCTCTCTGTGATACACTTTCACATTAATAAGCTAGGTATGTATCGATTTGTTGGGCAATGTTGCATGTACGAAGAAATATCGATGCTTTGATTAAATTTTCAACTTGTAATAATGGATCTGCATGGAGCCCCATGCTGAATTTTTAATAAACAAAGTTGGAATTTCGTCTGGACCCTTTCTAATCTTAATTTTTTATTCATATCTGACATACAAGTTTGCACGAAGTTCCTGTAAAGGTTTGGAGATAATGGAGAGATGAATAATTAATCATGAAGTGTATGTAAAGGTATTTAAAAAAATAATCTATTTCAAAAGTATATCAACTCCAAGATTTTTACAACTCAACACTGTGAATTGCACTGCTATACGTAGATAGTGAAGATATAAGATATTGATATACACTGTAACAATATTTTACTCTTGTCACAAAAACAATACAAAAATAAATAGTAGTCATCAATACTTAAGAGATAATTTCAATATAAACCACTAGTTCCTACAAAAGATGTAAAAATAAAAAATAAAAGAAATTATTTTTTTTTGTGGGATTGGACCACTGATGAAAGTTTTGGACGAAAACAAGAATGTCGCAAAAAAGAATTTTAACAAAAAGTTTTTCTAAAACGAGATTTCTCTTAAAAAATTGTTTTAGTTGTATATTTTAATAGCTTATACAGGGGGTGCGCCAGAACTCGCGCCAAAATAAGGTAAGATACCAGGAAGATTGAAAAAAAATGTATCTATAAAAATTTCGAAGTTATGAGAGTTTATATTTTGCAATTTGACTCTATTTATTTCTGTTAGAAAAACAATTTTCCAAGTTTTTTTGCTACAATCCATTAGTAGAAGAAACAAGGAAGCTGTAGTCTAAATTGTAACTCTGTTTAGTGTTATTTGTGGCTTTTATTGACAAAATTTTTGTACCTTTACTAAACAAATATAAAAAAAAAACAGTATCATTAAACGCCACTTTAGACATGAGTTTTATTAGACACGAGCGAAGCGCAGCGGAGCGATATAGCCCAGCTATAAATTTTTTTATCAAATTTTATAGGTGTGCAATGACTATAAAAATTCTATTCAAAAAAAATTGAATATTAATTAATTATTTATAGGTATTTACGAATAAACATAGTAACAATTTTTTTTTAGTGGAAACCTACCACACTTTTTTTTAGACAACGAACTTGTTACAAGAATTGTTGCTGTGCAATTGTTTGTTAAAAAAATGTTTCGACTTACAAGAATTAAAGATTTTTTTTGAGTAAACTATAGGTTTTTTTTTGGAAATAAATTAATAAATGTTTAAGATTGTAAAGGAGTGATGCCAAAATATTTTTTATTTTAATTAATTGTTTAAACTTTTGAGATTACCATACTAATAATTTTTTTCTTAAATAAAAACGCTTTTTTATTTATTGTTTTACAAAGGTATGTTTATGCATTTTATAAATGTACAAAAATATTTATTGAAAATGTTACAGTTTATGTTATAAACTTTATCTGTTGTCAAAACTTTCTTCTGAATAGCATTTTTATAGCCATTGCACACCTATAAATTATTTGCCAAAAAATGATAGTTTCGCCTGAATAAAATCGTTTCCAGTCTTCTGAACCACCCCGTACAACGTGTTTCAAAAATCGCGAGACCCATACTAAATAGTAAAAGCAATTACCAAGCAAAGTATAGGCAACATAGCAAATATTAAAAAAACCTGTTTACGATAATTTTATAATTAGGAGGATTTAAGGATTGCATGTTTGATCTTATTTATTTCCGAAAAGAACTATACAAGCTGTTCCAACTAAAATTTGCACCCCCTAAAATCTCGGATTTCGTCCAAGTTTGAAAAAAAAGCTCAAACAGATCAATTGTAATTTAAAAGGAAATCAAAGTTTCAAAGTTATTTCTGTATCTCTCTAACGCCCAGAACTCCTTCAAAAAATTTAAGTCATTTTGAAATTGCTTTCCACTGTCGCACCATGTTTTTTTTTAATCTTAAACGATATTTTTTTTGAGATTACTGTGTGAGGAAACAAGGGAATATACCTGCTGCTCAAAATATCCTCAAAAAAGTGTGACACAAATTGATCTATGAGCATTTTTTTCCAAACTTAAGACGCAAATTTTAGTTGGGACACCCTGTATTTGAATTCTTACAATAGTACTAGCTTTTACTTCTTCTTTAACAAACGTATTATTAATGTATACAATTTTTTTATTAATAGTCTAACTGTTTAGAAAAAAATCACTTATGTTTGCTCTTAAGAAGGGTGTGCATTTTTCGGGTAAATATGGCATAAAAACCGTTTTTTTTCCTGAAATTCCCAGGCTCCATAAGTTACCCTTGGCGGTAATAAGGCCAGAAGGAGAAGTCGAAGAAAAATGTGCGTGCTGTGGGCGTGTTAGATTTACGCGTCAGTCGTCGCTGACGTTTCAGACTGGCCAAACATTACGACATGTACAGCACTCCTCGACCCCTTGTAGCTCCAAACAGTTAACTTTCGTCCGTGTTTTATTGCCTGTAGGTTTATGGCTGAAGTTGCACCTCCACCATAAAGTACAACGGCCAGTAATGAAGCTTTAAGTACAACCGGAAAAGGCTGTAATTTCGCCATGGCTCCCCCTTTTTTCGATTCTTCCAACTTTTGTTTCTTGTAAATGAATTTCCGGTATTTATGGTGAAGAGGGTCAATGAGACCCCAGAAACTTTGCAGCAAATTTTTTGACTGGAAATTGTGTGAGCGAGTTGTTGACGCCGACGATAAATTACTTTGGCGTTGATGACCGATCATTAAGTTCAAAGTGCCGGAAAATAACCCTCTTTGTCGTTACGGAGATTTATTTTTGATTAAATGCTTTATGACAGCAGGAAACCCCTATGTGTGCATTTTCACTAAACTCATTATGACTCAATTTGTTGGATGTCGACTACCACCACCAGCTCCTACTCTATTCAATTTTTAGGCCATTATGAAAAATGAGAGGATTATCTGTGGTAAAATACAGGCAGCAAAGAGAGTTTTGCGAACAACTCGCAACAAATGAGTCTTGGTTTCTTTTTGGATGAAAGAGAAAGGTGCAAAAAATATTACCTCAAGGAACTAAGCATTTGGAGGTTGTACCCAATACACGTAAATATTTCTTTTTATAACTAGTGGTAAATGTCTAGATGGCATAAACCAGCAGAATTTTTTTATTTTTTTTGCAAATATCCATAAATATGAGAATATTATAATGTTTTATGATTACAGTAAATTAATACGAGTAGGTGTTAACTTTTATGTTTTTTTTTTAATTATCAATAATATTTTTTTTCATTCAAAATTACAATTGATCAAACAGAATGTTGTAAATAAAACAGTTTCAAAAATCATTTTAAAAATTACTATCCTTCTCAGGTAGGTTTTTAAAGAAGATGTTTTTCTATTTCAAAATTTAACAAAACCTGTAAAAACTGAATTAGAAATGGATAGTTAAGAATAAGTTGACTGGCTGGGAAAAAATTACCAGACAATTGACAAATCTTGTATATTACAACGTGTTGCTGAAATAATTGCAACAATTTTAACTGGTAATGGATTTCCCCAAGAATAACAAAATTGTTAGATTGTACCGTTTTTTCAAAATTTCAATTTTTTGAGGCATTTTGCCCTTTGTAAAATAACGAGCCGTTCAAATCACTTAAAAGCAGTGACCATAAATTTGTTTAGGAGTTTTTTTGCTAGCTTATGGAAGTTGTTTCAAATGTATTTTCTGTATGGTTGTTAAGTGCTGTCTTTGAGATCACGGATTGAATCAAAATAAACAATTTAGTGCATTATTGAAGAAAAAAAATTATTACTTTTTCGTGTTACATGTAGTGTGCATGTCAAAAAGTAATCTTTTAACAATAAATAACCAGTAATTGTGTGATTTTGTAAAGATAAATGTTAAAAAAATGCAACATAAACGAAGTTTGAACCTGTTTAGTACTTTATCCCAAAGTTTACATTGTTGATAATCGATAACATTTGAGATAATGAAATTCGGTGATATCTTCAACAAACAACATTAATCCAAAACTTTAACTATTTTATATATTTTTTTAATGAAGACGCTTATTTTTGCTAATCTAAACTCAATTTTTTTTAAAACAATGTAATGGATTTTGAACAGCTAACTTCAGAGATCATACAGGGCGTCCCAGCGAGTTGAAAAAGTCCATTAATGACCTTTAAATGATACCTAAAATTAAAAAAAAATGTATAGGACAATGATCGATACTAATCTAGTGCACTACCTAAAATTAATTTCAACCATACAGCATGTCCCAAAAGTAAGTTACGAAACAAACTTGTGTTTTTTTAAATGAAACAACGTATGTTTCTTGGCATTTTTGGATGTCGCCTTTTAAAAAAAAACTAAAAAAATATTACAGTCTTATAGCTTACTTTCTTCTTTGCGGTAGTAAAAATATTTCTAGATGTCTTAGTTTTTGCGTAATAAATTATTAAAAAGTGCATGTTTTCGTCAAAAAAACGTCTTATTTTTAAAACTAAGCAAAATCGACCAATAAAAGTTTAGTTTTAAAAAAGTTTTAAAAACATTGTCATAGAAATCTACATCCAAAAACGCTAAGAAACATATGGTGTTTTTCATTTAAAAAAACACATATTTGTATTGTAACTTGTTTTTGAGACACGCAGTATAGTTGAAAATAATTTTAGGCGATAGACTAGATTAGTATCTATCAATGTCCTATATAATTTTTTTTTTAATTTTGCAATTTAAAGATCACTAGTGGAATTTTTCAACTCGTTGGGACATCCTGTATACAGGGTTATTCACGTGAGGGTTATTTCTGAAATTTTTTTTGCCGCAACCAACAATACCAATCTCACTAACTGCTAAATTAAATATGTTATTTCTTTAAAATTACAAATCAAAGTAAGTTGGATAAATTTGCCAGCAATGTCAGATTGACAGATAACCTATATTTAATCAAAATTCAACAAATAAATTAACCAGTTAAGTTAATGTAAAAGGTATTTTAAGTGACTTCTAAACATGCGCCTAGTCGGTTGGTAAACGATAACAAAACATGTCGCATCGTTTGAGAGATAATTTTTTGCTTTAATGTCACAGAGACAAGACTAATAACAGCTATCGTGGATTTAGTTATAATTATTTTCAAAATTTGAAATCAAGAAATTGTTGCAATATGTATAATGGGTTGCAGCAAAAACAAATTCAGAAATAACCCTCTCGTGACTAACCTTGTATTTGTTTACAATTTGACTTGATGAAGTTTAAGGCTGTTTAAGGCTCAAATTTAAATTTATACGACGAACAAAACCCTCTGCATCTCAAAAACTATAAACAATAGCAAGTTGAGTTATTTTGACTTCTTTTAAGCTCTACTATCACCTATTAAAATATTTGCAAAGTCACCCTGACGTATTATCATCCCTCCTTCTATTCAAAAAATATATACCATCAAAGTGGGGAAAGTTTTTGTGAACATAAAAGACTAAATAATTTATTTAGCTTTGAAATATGTACAAAGCTGGACAAATCTTTGACGATTAACTAAGAGGGTCGCAAATAAAAAATGTTGTAAAGAAACAAAGAACTTCCAAATTAGGCATCCTTGTTGATGTTATTACCTCGTGCAAGTCACGACTGTCTTATCCTCTTTAGCAATTCTCCAAGGATTCGCAGTGCACAAATTCAATCGAGAAACAATTCCAATAAACGTCTGCAGATTTCCTCACACTCTAATATTACATCCTGGAATTAATCCAAAATTACGCCACATCCGTAACGAAATTTTAATAAATGAGTCGGCTTCAGATTAACATATCGCAAAGACCCCACACACTGATAAACAATGCTTTCAATTTTTACGACGGCTAATTTATGTAACCAACCAGGTGTATGTTTGTGTTTAATTTTTCAGCGCTCGGACATGATTAATCCTCTCGGAGGATATTACAGTCATTACGGAGCTTTTTCACAAGGCAAAACACCAGCTTTGACTATTAATTAGTTCGAGTCATAAAAACGCTATAAAATCTTCATTCAAAAGCGATAGCTATTATTACAAAACTCGTTGAGAAAGTTTACAAAAAAGTCCGATTGTGTATACACTCAACACTTCAAATCAGCACCCGAACCAACATATTGCGTGTTAATCGGTCATTAAGCCGCAGATTCAATTTCCGCACTATAAACTGATAGGAAATGGCGCGAGGGATTGAAAATATCCCAAAGTTGGTTTATTAAAACGTTCGCGGTGGATGTAATTATGTCAGTAATTCGGTTTTGGGAAATCGTATTATTAAAAGTTCGAAAGAGGGCTACGATTGAGTGGAGGATTGGGAAATGTTTTGGCCGGGAGCGGCGCGGCGCAGCGGCTTCTGTTGATGATTTATTTAGATGTCGATGGCTTACCTCTGGCGGAATGTTTGAGTAATCTATATGCAGAGTTCGGGCTTGATCGAGAAAGTGATAAAAGGTTACTTCTATGTGGTATTGTTCGATAGGGGATTAGGAGAGACGGGGGCATTTTTTATTTTGAATTTGATAGTGATGTAGAGAAAGGACAATGAAAGGTCAAAGAGCGTAAAAGAAGCAAGGGACAGCTTTATTTATTCATAGGCGTACCCGCATAATGGAAGTGGATGTATAAATTCGAGGGTATACACACTTCAAAACAGCTTTGAAAACTAAATTAATTATAAAAATGGACTGGACTAAAAAACCTCTCAAAATATCACTACCTTATAATAAATCAAATACAAATTTTGAATATTATTTCAACACTCGTTTTCTTTCCCAAAACACAAAACTGGGTCTTACTCTCACCTGAGGATGAGTTTTGACTCATACAATCAACAAAATCTAAAACTAGAAGATACATAATTCTTATTTCACTATAAAAAAAGTAAGGATAGAGAAAATATATAAAAGCACAGACTAATCCATTATTTTAAGAAAGAAAAAGGCATTATAAACTACTGGAACGATTCTGTTTCATTGTGGAAAATTTTAAAAGCTTTTAATAATTATGAAAAATTCTGGAATCACGATTATTCTGAAATATGGATATTTTGTCACTGACATCTTGTGTGTAATAATATGTTTCAGTTTTTTATGTTTTACAGATACCTAGTATATAGCAAGTAATTTTTTTAATGCAAATAAATGTCTGTGTTAAAAATATCTTATTTATTTATTTGTTATGAGAGGATATCAGGATATAAAAAACAGTACATAAAATAATTTAAAAAAGTAAAAAAAAAACAAAACAAAAAAAACTTCCTCCAAAAGCTCAAAATCTTAAATTCCCTGAAAGCATTTTACTTGCGTTTTTTATAATTATTACACATGTTTTCACGTTTTATCAATTGTACTTAATATTCGAAATCGGTTTGCTCTCAATTTTTTTTTAAATTATTATTGTTGCAAGTTTGTCATTAGCATCTTATACAATAATTATATTTTTATTTCTCATGTTCTACGAATATTATTCAGCTAATAATAAGTACCTAATAATAATTGCTTGTATTCGTATATACCTACTTAAATATCTGATACTTTTTTAACAGAAGTTTAATTATTTTTTTTTGCTACAGAAAGACAACAGGGTTGTCTATAATACAAAAAAGCAGTGATACATCAAATAATTCTTTCTGACATAATGTTTAAATACTTAATAGAGACTGATTAATTATGTTTATTTTTTGGCGATATTGTAGTTGATGATCTTAGGATTTTAGATCTTCGACACTTCATGTTCATTTCATTATTTGTTTCAAAAACTACATTTGTTTTTCATTTGTGAGATGGAAGAGCAGCATTTGTTTCTACATTTGTAATAAATTTATTTTTTGTTAATAAAGGCATTATTAATATTACTGTCTTTGAAGTTTGTTTGCTTTCCTAATTTTTCTATTCAAATTTTTTACACATTGTTCATGTTAGTATTGTTGTTTTCAATTGTTATATGTATTAATTTTTTCTCAATAACTAAATAAACTGGAGAAGAAAATGAGCAATATTGGCGTTTTGAAGATGATGGAATTACTCTTTTATATAAAGCTACTAAAAAAATTACTTATTTGGGATTTTACATCATCCAAGTGCACACAGCCTTCAGATATCTCTTTTCTATTTCCGAGAACGATTTTTTTCAGAAGCAAGTTTGCACCTACTCACTATTTCATCCTCTGCAACCATCAAATATTTACATAACGTAATAATAATGAACGAAGAAACTAATTGAGCCTGAAATGTACTGAATGTAAATTGATTTACAGTTACACAGTTACGAAATAATTTATGCATTGCTCTTTGTTGGCTTATTGTCACTTGTAGCCTAATCTGTTTAAAATCTCCCGTTAATCCCTTTGTCGCCGGAATTTCCTTATCGCCTGGAAAAAGTTATACAAACCCTCCTCTCTATCTCCGAATAAAGACGTGATGTTCGACTCGCGTGGGCGTTTACAGCCAATAAAACTCGCCATCGATAGTGGCTTATCGTGATATATGCCCTAGCTCCGTAAAAAACCTAATTGGATCGAGTGTAGTCCTCATTTTAATGTGTCTGAATGAAATTCGGGACGCGAATCGGCCACTCCATCACCGTCGACGAAGAATAATTACAGTCATACGAATACTCGAAATACTTTCTTCAGTAGACAAAGGGATGCTTCAAGGTCGGAGCTTTTAATTAATTAAGTGACTACAAATGGCCTCTTTGCAGCCACTGAATTTAAATGAGTGTGCATTCCGGAGGATTTTCTGAAGAGTTTGCTTGCAATTATAAAGGCGATTTTTTTCAGGACCTCATTAATTTTCAGATCGTGTCGTTGGCAGATTTGGGAAATTGTGAGCTTTTACAGTTTTCGGGGCGATATTTTGTATCTATTTTATTTTTATGGTCTGTGCCATTTTCGTTTTTATTTATTGGCGTATAAAAGTCGAGTTTATGGAAAGATAAATCGTATGTGGCTTGTTTTAGTTCATATTAATATTTCACGGAAATAGCCGACTTGTTTAGACGATTTAAATCTGGGATACTGAAAACTGCAACTGCCCACAATACTCACCAGCAAGTATTTTCCAAGCCAAAAAAAGCAAGTTATTATTTTTTTTTTAATTTCATTATAACTTTTGTCTCTGAATCTAGTGAATACAAAGTATCATTTCCTCCATTTTTTCAAGTTTTTTCAAATTTACCTCTAATTCCCTGTTTTAACACTCCGATTCTTCAAATAAAATTATTATCTATTTTTTGTTTTCAAATGCTAAAGATCTAAATTATGAAAAACTTCTTAACTTTTTTAAAGCTTTCATTTCATTTTGTATTTCATTCTGTTCATTTCTTCTCTTTATTGTTAATTTTCGTGTTCTTTACTTAACTTTTCATATTTTCTCTAATATTTCACATTGCCAGTTTTATTATTGCCAGCTTTTTGACTTTCTTTAAGTAACATCGAAAAAGCGTAAGGGAGCTACAACCCTTGAAAGGGGTGCATCTTTTAATGGGTTTTTCTTAACATTTCAGAAACCATTGTAGATAAAATTACAAAATTTGGTACAGCTTATAATCTTTATAAACCTAAACGAATTCAAAGATCAAATGTCAAAAATTTTAATCAGAGGCGCTCTCAACGGGATGCATAGGATAAAAAGTACCCTAACTATTTTGGGTGTAGTGTTTTGCTATTTTCAGCAACCAAATCCTAAATTCCATAGTTTTTCCCAAAAAAGTAGTCTCTTGCATTATTTTGATACAACTTACCCCTTTTGGAGCAAATCAATATAAAAATGGTCACGTACTACAGGGTGTTTTACACAACTTTACGAGGCTTGCGCCTAATGTACGCACCCAAATATAAGTACAAAAGTCACAGAACACTGGATACAAAAAATACACATTTAATTATTTAATCTTTGGAAATCCATGACAGTAGTTGTCAAACTAATCACTGTTTCATTAATGGTGATAAACTGCAGTTTTTCAGAACAATTATCATTTGTTCTATCAAGAGACGGTATGAATATGATTGTAGTTTATCTATCTTAAACACTGACTAACTAAAAACGTTGTAATTTTTGAAAGGGTGAACAAATTAGAGAAGATTATCCAATTTTTCAAAATATGTAATCGAGTTCGTATCGGAATATGTATTATTGATTGCATCTCGTAAAATTATGTGAAACACCCTGTATATACAAAATCGAAATTTATTTTTTTTTCTTTTACTATAACCCTCCAATTTAGGACGCCCTGATTAAAAATTTCGATATTTATTTTTTCAATTCAATAAAAACTTTTAGGGGGTGTAGATTCCTTACTATAATAATTATAATTAGTTACACCTTGGGTCGTTTGAATAAAGTTTCGTAAACGCTTCTACTTGTAATAGTAAAAGATAGACGTAATTTAGATTTTATGAGAAAGAAAGAGACAAAACTATAATAAAAGCTTTTGCTACATTTTATTCAAATTATCCCATATACATATACTCATTTTTTATTGCTGAAGAAACACTAACATTAGCAATTCATTGTTAGTTGTTATTGCTTACTATTTTTTGTATACTATAAAACAATAGGTAAAATAAAATATTTCCGACGACAGAATTTGGACATTCGACCCATTAGAACCAATTTTTCTTTTTATAATCCGCCCCATGAGTTTGGATTTTTCCATGTCACGTTTTCAATGACTCGTCCATCCTTACGTGACTTAACTCCGAGTTAATGGTGACAATTTGTTCTAATTACCACAGATTCGTTTCGTACCCACTCGGCCCATAGTACAGGTTTTACATCGAGTACCAATTAGGGACCACCCATCATGTGAGCACCCCATGCCACCTGTGCCACGCTATCAAATCCGTGCATTCACCATTCCTGCAGACGGAATTCATCACTGATACACTTGACAGCTGACACCGATGGTTTACAAATGGTCGGTAAATCGTTGTCTTGTCAAATTTGTCAGGAATTTGGTAAACAGTCACGATTTATGGACTTTGATAAATAACAAGGGTCAATGTCATTAAGCGAGTCATTATTACTATTACTAAAGCAATAAAATGAGCACAAATCCACTGTCACTATAATCCCGGTCTCGAATTTCCATTAAATGCAAATGTCTTGTCTTAGTATCTGGGAGTTGGGTGTGTCTTTGACCGTAGAGCACCTCCAAGTTGACGCCCTTTACTAGTCGAGCTTCTAAGAGGAGATTCTCACAATCGCATCTTCGTCACCCTACGACGATAAATCCACGTTTGTGTGAATGTCTGCACAAGATTAGATTTCGGAGGGACCGCAAAGAATTTGTCAATTTGATCCCGCACGGCACCACATACGGACCGCTTCTTTGAGGGATTGACGGGGCGGAACACCATTTCTAATATCTATGCAAATCGCAACACAAGTGTGATATTTTATATAACGTTTCACGAGTGCCGCTCAGATTGAGTTTACTCGAAAATTACATTATAAAACAATTTGCAAGTGCGCGAGGGAATTGGACGGTCAATTTAATTTCAGATTTGTTATCGTTGAGACAAAGGGTTTTTTCACTCAGTGGTAATGGAGTGGTGAATGAAGTGTAAGTAATAATTGCTAAATGAAATAATAAAAATAATCTTTGTGTTGGGAAAGTAAGAATAACACAAAGAAGAAAAAACGACGTAAATAAATAAAAGCTTCAAAATATCTGGGGGCGGACGACCGTAGGCGGGTCTTTTTTCAACTGTAGATTATATAACCACCGGAATTTTCCCTTTTAGACATTTATACGTTTGAAAACATGTGCTCTATTTTAATTCTGTCTCTATTCAAAAGGAAACCTGTATCAAAAGGACAAAAACATTATTCTTAAAAATTTATTCCACAAAAATATTTCATATCTTTTTTTACTTATTTCTTGAGTTTTCATCTTTAATAGAATAATCAAATTGTGTAATTATGTAAATACGACTTTATTATTGTTGAACACCTCATTTTACAGGGTGTTTCAGAACTCGCGCACCAAAAAAAAAATGTCAACTAAGATAAGATACCACTAACATGGAAAAACTGTTAAAAAATTCTATCTATAAGAATTTGCACTTTCGAGTTTATTTATTTCTGTTGGAAAAATAATCTTTTATGTTTTTTCCTGCAGGCCATTAGAAGAGGAAACAAAGATGCTGTACTCAGAATTGTAACTTATGTTTAACGTTATTTGTGGCAAAGTATTTGTACCTTTACTGAATAATGATGAAAATACATACATATAGGTACAAGATCATCGGTAACGATAGACATAAAAAATGTCAATTGTCAAAAAATAAGTTGCAAAATTTTTTTACAGACAGAATATTTAAACATTTTTTCTGTGTTCCTGGAACCTTATCTTACTTGCCATTTTTCTCTGAGGCACGAGTTCTGAAACAACCGGTATTGTTATTTTGTGGTATTAAAAGTACAGTGTGTCCCCGGATAGGTGAAACGACTCTTGTAAAAGATAAAAAACATTCAATTTAAATTTTAATTTTTTAGAGTTTAACCCTGCTTGGTTAAAGACTAATTTCTAACATAATTTTAATTTTGAAAAATCAAGTATGCCTTTTAAATTAAAAAAAAAACTTTTTTTTGTAGAGTGAAGTGCTTTTTGTGTGGCACATACGACAAAAAGTTATTAAGATAAGTTATTTAGAATCAACATCTAGGCCCGTATACCACATTAATAAAATAATTTAAAATCATCGACCAACTTTGATTTTCATTTTGTTTATGTTTATTATTACACAAATCAAAGAATTTTATTACAAATAAAATAAAACATTCAGATTATTAGTACTAAATAACTTATTGACGTATTTGTAAAAAGCAATTATCTTGGAAAAAATAAAAAGCATGGTAGGAAGTCAACCTGAATCAAAATATTTCAACAAAATAATGGGTTAAATACGAGTTTTCTTCCAAAATAAAGCAGTTTTGGCTATTTTCAAACCAATTTTGCTCAATTTTACTACAGAATTTATTCTAAATTAATGTATTTTATAAATATATTTTCTTTAATACCAAATTTAGGCTGAAATTAACACATTTGTGCTATTTCTAATCGATTTGGCTCATTTATAAGCCGAAAATCAATCTGAATCAAAGTATTTTAACGAAATAATGGCTTGAATTAGAGCTTGAAATTTGATATAGGGGCTTAAATGTTGATTCTAAACAACTTTTCTTAATAACTCTTTGTCGTATTTGCTACATAAAAGGGTCCAAGGCATTTTTTTTTCAAAACTAAAATTATGTTAGAAATTAATCTTTAACCCAGCAGGGCTGAACCCCAAAAAATTAAAATTAAAATCGAGACTTTATTATTTTTTACACCTATCCGGGGGACACACTGTTGTTTTCCAGCGAAAGATTGAACTTTTTAGAGCTTAAAGGAAAGTTAAAATTAGCAAAAAAATTAATAGAGATTGTGTTTTGCTCTTAAACAGTGTTTAAGAAAAGAATTACAAAAAGTATCGTTTATTTGGCGTTGACAAGCGGCCGTAAAAAACTTAATTGTTAATCGGAACGTTTAATCCCATAGTTTAATAACATTTCCCTTTCCACTTTTTCGACTTTTACAATAAAAACCATCAAACTCAAGCAGTATCCGATCGACCGGTTCCAAACACCAAACTTCCCTAACTCTGGCAGTAAACTCGGCAATTAGTTGACCGTAAGCAGTGGCACACCGCCGATCCTCCGGTGGTTGTTGAAAAGAGCCCCAGACGATCGCACAATAAGCCTTTTGATCTTTGCTGTTGCACTGATTGCCTTGATAAGTTGATTGCCGACCCTCGTCCTCATGTCACCGTGTTTTCCATCCACAGGATGTATTAATTCGCTTGGAAGATTATGTTCCGACGATAATGAGCTCTCAGTGAAAATGATCCGACACACGAGTAGACTTTTTTTAAGACCTTGTTGAGACAAATTACAAAATAAAAAAGTACAAGTGCTTAAACGAACTGTGGCTTTGGATAGATGATATATTAAAATTAGGGTTGTTTAGTAAAATTGGTACAAAATATCCCAAAATAAATTATTAACAAGAGAAAAGATATAAAATGATCGACTAATAGCTTCACGCCTCTCCTATCCTTCTAAATTGCTCCGAAAATAATTAATAAGCGGTAGCAGATGCCGGGAATCGACCGTTTCGTCTATGAAAAATTCAAATCGACCAAATATAATATAATACAAGAGAAATGCTTGATTTATTCAGATGTGGTCATAGATAGAAGAGATTTACGAGGAGCAGTAGACGAAACTAGTCAACTGCAAACATGGATAACTTCCATATGATTTGTCGTCTCGGACCGGGAGGTTGTTGTAAATCACGCCGATATTAGGAAACGGAATAAAATTTGTATTGGTTTAACAACCCACGGTGAAACACTGTTAAGGCATCAATGTGGGTTACGACTAATGAGCAGTGAAAACAGCTTAATAGACGGGAGATGATAAATCGTGGCTCGAAAATGGAGAATTGAGGTGTTAAAACTGGTAGATAATTCATTTGAGGAAATAGTCTAGCGCCCACAGATGGCTGTTAAAAGTGACAAAGTCGTTATAGTGGACCAGAATTTCGACACTTCTCCCTGTGGAAGCTTCATCGTGAATATCATCGACACTGTTTAGGCGAGATTTTTCAATCAGGATTGTAACGAAAAAGAAGCAACATGTCATTGGGGCCTCTTGGGAGGTCGTCTTTGTATTCAGCTTACGTTATAGAGTCAATTACAGTTTGTTTCAGTTGTAATGGTCGTGTTGGAGGATCGGTTAATTGTCGAGGTAATCGGAGTATATCTAGTCGGATTTATTTTCACAGTAGCCATCACCATCAATCCTAACTGATTTGACTATAAATTAAAGTGGAAACGTACGTTTGAACGACACTTAACTGACAAAACGACCAAATGCAACATTTCCACAAAACAAGTAATTAATTCATTTGCCGGCAAGTTATGAAGGTTTCAGGCGAAAGGTCATTAATCTTGGCTGAAAACTTGGATTTGAAAACGAGCTCGCAAACACCTTAGACATTTAACGAGCAAAAACGACAGACCAATCGAATCAGCAACATATGTTGAATACAATAGAAGATAAATAATAGGTTTTTGCTAAATGTTGCATTATTTATTAAGTTCTAGGAGAGAACTAGCCATCCGAAAAACATCAAGAATTGCTAATTACTCAAGTCTGGTGTCGAAGCTGCAGACGTTGCATTATGCAGCAATCTGCACTAATTAAACGATATACTCACGGTTTGGGTTTAGGGAAATGTGCTTTTCAATGGTCTCACCTGAAACAAAGAATATAATTGAATTTTTTAGAGGCTATTCATGGATTTAATCGGTTTTGCAGGAGTCGAACGAGTTCATTATTGAAACTAAATGCAAAAAAATTTTTGACACTGGAAAAATCAAAAGTGTACTCTGATTAAAAATCAGCTTTTTTCCTCCAACAAATTTTCCGCAGTGATTTTAATTTTACATTCTTAAATGCGAAAGTTAACAATTTAGTGAGATGTATGGTAAGACTGTGACCGAATGACATTAAAATAGCCTGCTTTGGTCTAAAACAAAAATTAATGTATTGCACTTTTTACAAGTTCTGATAGTAGTTGCTGTTAACTGTCAAAAAAAATTAACATATTTTTAGTAATATGATTTAATATGAGATAATATTTTCTTGTAAGTAGAATAAGTAAATAATAGTTATTTATTATACAAGACGATAGAGAAATTGTTTATCTACGAGTGAAAAGGTTAAGTTTACGAGTGACGAAGTCACGAGTGGACTGTTTTCACGAGTAGATAAACAATCTATATCCACAATCACTCTATAAAGAGACTTTATTCCACACTTTAGATGCGTATCAACTACCAGTTTATCCACTAGTGGAATAAAGTAACTTTACTCGACTGTTAGTAACCAGCGCACCGCGTAACAGCTTACTACGTTTAACCGAAAGCACATTAGCGTGACGTTTAAATGCCAGTTTAATTTTTAATTAAGTTTGGAATAATTTGGGCCTGTGATTGTGGATAAAACGTTATTTTGCAGTCGTGTGTTAGTCGCGTTTTATCCACTTAAGAAAATTAACCGCTCGAACTGACGTTCTCGTGGTTAAACATTCTTGCGTGGATAAAACGCTACCTCTTACTCTTACAATAAATAACTATTATCGTCGTGTATAATATTTCGTTTTATTTTGTACACACCTACCAGAATTTCTTAAATATAAACAGTAGATAAAATTACTTTATTTCACTAGATAATAAAAGACTACTGTATCTACTAAAATTAGTTGATAAAAGCACTCTTTAACATTGAGTACAAAGTAAATAAATAAATGTGAATGTAAACCCATTTGCATTTGCTCAAAATATGAAATAAGTGAACGTAAAACTGGGCCGTTTTGCTGCTGGCGATTAAACATTTTCTGCAAAATGAAAAATAATCCGTCATTTCATTCTCTTGATGAAATTTATTTCGGTCCTAACTCGTGAGAATAATCTTGACAAATCGTCGATGTTGAGGTACCCACGACGATTAATAATAAATCCACGATTCTTTACCGCTACTGTAATCCAAATTTAACGAATATTAATTTCAAAAAAGAGCCACACCCAGTCCCAACACCGTGATATTTTCAGCATGAATAATTTGAGATGTCTATCATCTGAAAGTGCTTATCATTTTTACTAATGGTAATAAATGGTTGTGTCATTGCCACTGTACAAACAGATAATATTCCGAGCACCAAACCGTGAAGCGATCAACAAAGACCGATAAGCCCTGCAACTGAAATCCTCTTAAAAACCCCGACTAAGTTTTATGAGACGTTGTCAGTCTATCAACATTTTTTTCTTGTCTACACGTTGATCCGAAATTTTGACCCGATGGAATGCAATGAGAAAAATGAGACGTTTCGACCTAGGAAGAAAATTGAGGGTTGCTGCCCTAACCGTGTTATTAACTCCAACGTCTTAATTAGAAAACGCCTAAACATAACCATAGGCAGGGACAGGAACATAAATTTAATTATAATTAACTCGGTAACTTCATCGACGTAAGTCTTCCTCGTGTATCTGTATGTTTGTAGCTAATTAATTGAAATTTTATTAACGGTGATGAAAGATGAGATACATCTCAAAAGCCTGTTTCTTTCACTTTTGAACAGCTTCAACATGAAGCTCGGGGTGATTATGCAAATTTATCAGAAACACATTTTTCCACATTTTTAAACAAGTCAAAGAAATTATTTTGCGCGGAACGTTGCAAAACGTGTGGATAAAATTGCATGTAGGGGTTACGCCCACACCATTTTCTTTTGTTTTTATTAAAAGAAGTATTCATCAAAGTTATTTACATAAATTTTACAGTAAATTTTATTACTTCACAAATAAAAATGCAAACCCGTCATAAAGTACTCGTATCAAGTAAGTGTACCTACTTCCTGTGAATGTATGTCGCCGTAGTCCATATATGAAAAACTGACTTAATTTGAGTTCAAATAACTATTTGAATTGTAATAATTATTGTATTTTGACGTAATTGTTGTTGTGAGTGTTGTTTCAATTATTTTTTGAACGTCCTGTTTTTGTCTACGACCCTAACAGGAAGTAAGTTTTTCCACCCTAATTTCTAAGGAAAGTGGCCCATCACCTTCCTCATCTGTCAAAATTACTTTAAAAATATATGTAATCCCTAAGGAAGGTAATAGTTATTTATTCGACGAGTTTGAGTGTAAATCGGAGGCATTATTTCACCGAGTGGATTATTAAATCACGAGTGTAAGAAGTGGTTTATCATTCACGAGGAACATTTTATTCTTCGAATTTGACTCAACAAGGCTTAAACTTGCTTTAAATCTGTTAAAAATAATCTGACGTTTCGTATTGAGAAATGCCAAACAGTTGTCAAAACTTCCTTACGGGAGAAAAACCGTAAATTTTGACAGTGTCGAAGAATAAAAATTTTTTTCCCCCATAGAAACGGAAAAACATGCTGCTAGATTTAATGGAGGTATCAAGAAATACATTAGAGACTTTCCCTGAGTGGTTACTGCCTTCGACAAGTTTCGAGTAATTTCCACCTGCGGGAGGAAAAGATACACTTTTTTCGTTTGTAACACAAATAACTATTTAATACCTAGTAACAAAAAAGTCTCAGCCAGTCTCGTGGAAAAAATTTCGGTTATTTTTTGTGTTCTGTTTTGTTTGAGGTAGTTAGTGTTATCATTTGATTTTAAAACAGAAATTGGTGAAACATACTTATTACGATTTGTAAAACGTCAAGATGTGTTAAAGGATTTAAAAATTTTGTCCATTTGATTCAAAAATTAAAAAAAAAACCTTTGTTTACAAATGCTTAAAAAGATTAAATTCACATTATTTTATCGATCTAAATCTGTTAATCATCAGATTACAATTCGCAGATCAATAGAGGTACTATAAAATTTAAATAAGTATATAAATATACCATCATGTAGACATGATGCACACTAGTTCGCTCCCGCGGTCTTAAAACCCTGTTAATCGTATACTAGTTCGCTCCGATGACCGTATACTAATTCGCTCTCGTGAGTTACCTACTTCTAGGAACACTAACTCGGGCCTCGAGTTAAGTGTGTCAGAATTCGGGCCCCAGAAAAAAAAATTAAGGAAAATGAGATACCAGGAACATAAAACATAAAAGAAATATTTAAAAAATTCTATCTGTCAAACAAATTTCACATTTATTTTTTAACATTTGACATTTTTTATACCTATTTAATGATACTGATGATATTGTATATGTTTTCTTACAATTATTTAGTAAAGGTAGAAAAATTTTGCAAATAAAAGCCACAAATAACATTGAACAGAATTACAATTTAGAATACAGCTTTCTTGTTTCCTCTTAATTTTCAAAAATCAACACGACAGCTACTTTCTCTTCGTTCTAATAGTCCGGTCAAATTAGTCATAAAAATAGTGGTCAAATAACGAAAATTCCGACAGAGCTAAATTTTGGTGGAGACTTTGGGTACACCATTAGAAATAAAGTGTCAAAAGTCCCCATCGATCCCATGTGTGCTAAAAAAGTTATTCGGGGTCAAAGTCAAAATTTAACGTTTTTTAGAATTTCTTCGAAAGCGGAAAATTTTATCAAAAAAGTAGCCCAGACGAAAATTATAGATCATAAAATTATCTACAAAACTGGTCTCTATACTTTTTTTCTAAGAATCACCATTCCTGAGATATCGCGATTCTAAAAGTTGAAGTAGTAACGTTCTACATTATAGGCACATACAGAGTGCGCCAGAACGCCCCAAAGACAAATGCCATGTATGGTAAGGTACCAGGATCATAGAAAAAATTTAAAAAAAATTCCATTTATAAAAATTTCAAAGTTATGAGAGTTTAAATTTTGCACTTTGACTCTTATTTATTTCTGTTGGAGAAATAATTTTCCAAGTTTTTTTGCTACAGGCTATTAGAAGCGGAAACAAGGAAGCTGTATCCTAAACTGTAACTCTGTTTAATGTTATTTGTGACTTTTATTGACAAAATTTTTGTACTTTTACTAAATAATTATAAAAAAACATATACAAAATCATCAGTATTATTAAATACACATAAAAAATGTCAAATGTCAAAAAATAAATGTCAAAAATTTTTGACGGATAGAATTTTTTAAACATTTTTTCAGTGCTCTGGGGACTACCCTATTACTCCCTTTCAAGGAAGTGCGCGATTTTTTAAACACCCTGTATGTATTACCAAATAATTTTTTTTAATTAATGGAATGAGATATTTATAAGTTTAATGAAGTAGAAGAAAAATTTCAAGTAAGATAAGATACCAGGAACGTAAAAAAAATGTTTAAAAAAAAGTATAAAGACCTTTTTTGTAGATAATTTCAAGATCTATAATTTTTGTCTGGGCTACTTTTTCGATAAAACTTACCGTTTTCAAAAAATAAAATTAAAAAACGTCAAATTTTGACCTTTGACCCCGAATAACTTTTTTAGCACACATGGGATCGATGGGGGCTTTTGACACTTTATTCCTAATGGTGTACCCAAGATCTCCAACCAAAATTTAGCTCTGTCGGAATTTTAGTTATTTGAAATGTCTATTTTGACCGGACTATAAGATTTAATTGGTTATTAATTATTACACAGTATATAATACAGCTTACGCACTGACAAATTATACAGGGCGCCCCAGAGAAAAATGCCATGTAAAGTAAAATATCAGGAACTTGGAAAAGAATGTTAAAAAAATTCTATCTATAAATATTTCCAAGTTATGAGAGTTTAAATTTTACACTTTGACTTTATTTCTGTTGGAAAAATAATTTTCCAAGTTTTTTTGCTACAGACTTATTAGAAGAGGAAAGAAGGAAGCTGTATCGTAGATTGCAACTCTATTTAATGTTATTTGTGGCATTTATTGGCAAAATTTTAGTACTTTTACTAAATAACTATAAAAAAAAATAATCAAGATTATCAGTATCATTAAATAGACATCAAAAAATGTCAAAAGTCAAAAAATAAATGTCAAAATTTTTTGACAGATAGAATTTTTTAAATATTTTTTTCATGTTCCTGGTATCTAATCATACTTGAAATTTTTCTCTGGGGCGCAAGTTCTGGCGCAGCCTGTATGTATAGGATGTTTCAAGATGAAACTCCCCATGCAATAACACTGCCTTTTTTATTATAAAAAACATTCAACGAGTGTTTGTTAAGACTCTTTAATTTGTTACCTAGTCGTTCTGGTAGCCAATTTTATTGGTAATTACAACTGTGTTACAGAATAGAAAAAAATTCTTGAATCTCGTTTATTCTCCTTGAATTCCGCTGATATGCTTGTTTTAGATTATTTTTTTTTTCATTAACCTGTTGATAAAAACGCTTTTATCTTTGGAGCAGTGCGCCTCTCGGATCAAATACTTACTCTCTTGTGTAACATCGCATATATAACATTTACGACAAAGGACACATAAATTTAACTTTTATTATATTTCTCGTTTCGCATACGACAGCTCAAACATTATTACACATCGCTCTTATTCAAAAAACAATATAAATATTCCCATCAAAAGGAGACGACGAAATGGCAGTTTCCACGGCGGTCACACCGACCGACATAAACTTGATTATGTCTCCTTAAGGTTTTCATTAAATCTTCTCAAGTCCATAACCTCTGTCAGGTTTTTCTCAAATTTCCCACAGTGGGATGAATATTAAATCCCCGAGACAGTCCCAACCTCACGCACCGTTGTCACATGTGAATTTAAATCTTCGCAAATCACCAATTTCCGCATACACGCCATTTCCATTTTGGCTCGGTAAAAGCTTCCCGGCAATAAGAAAATCATCGATAATTTCGTCGTCGGCACTAATGCAACTCCTAATTACTTAACTGGGACATGTGTCGGCGCAAGGGGTGTGAAAGCAACGACATGAATGAGATATGCTATCAAAAGCCGTAAATAAGAGCAGCACATGGTCGAACGCCTAGCGACACACACAATATCAGCCGAGATAGTTCACTGACGGAACAAAAAGCTCTCGGGCCTAATTACTCTGAAGGGAGAATACATCAAGAGGGTTACTATACTAAATGACGAGGTGGTTGTGCTGGAATCTACATTGTCACGCTTAATTGAAATGGTCTACGGCGGCATGTCGACGGTTAAGTCGGAAAGGGGACCGATTCGTCCTCACTAAATATATACAGGAAAAACAATCAACGGAATCAACATACTAATAAGAAACGGTCATTTTGGGCCCAATTATTAGTTTGCTCAAAAAACATGTACCAAAGTATTATCTAAAGTCACGAAATATGAAGAAAATACTCATACAAACCATTCCCTATATTTAGTGGTTGTGTCGTTTTTTCATTTCAAATTGGACAAATTAAAAATATTTTTTTCTTCTCATTTTCATAAAAACAAGACCATTTAGCCCAATTATAATGTTCCGGTCTTTCCTTGAGGTTGGGATCCGCTACCATCCTGTCTAGCAGTAGTTTGTGTTTCTAGAAATCGTGCAAAAATTTCAAACTAAGATTTGAGCAATGCTCAAAATGTTGTTATTTCTATTCTAATTCTAAGTGACTCCAACAAAAAGAACCAACTAACTATTAGAGCTTTTCTTACTTCTTACTTTTCCGGATATTTAATTCTGAAACTACAAATTTATTTGAAAAATGACAACATGGTCTTCGCATTTTTTGATATCAAATACGTCACATATTCGTAAAGTCTGTTTTTTTTTTTAATAAAAAATACCAAGGCAAAATTTTGGTAAAAAAATTGGTAACTGCTTATCTCCATAGCCACAAATTTTGTATCCTTTTTATTTTTGTTCCTAGAAATTTTGTTACAAAATTATGGTTATGTTTTCATGTTTAATGTTGTCAAAATTTTAACATTTATAAATCTTGTGTATCTGTTTGCTCTTTGAAAGTGCTATAATCGAATACCTGAGGAGCTTTCAACTCATTGCTCAAAAAGGATACAAGCAGACACTAATTTAATTGCGTTCTTTCTCATTCAAGTTTATTTTGTATTTTCGTCAATTTCTTGCTATAAATTAGAGAATGTTTAACAAACCTGCATTACAAATCTACATTTTGATGGGCTATTCGTTTAACTATTCGTCACCAGATTTCCAAAAACTGTTAGCGGTACTTTTGTCCCTATTTTTGTGTTTCGTGTCTAAATTTTCTTAAGACGATTTTTCGTGCTGAAGTTTAACAACCTTGTTTTCAAATTAATTCAAAAACCGGAACTGCCAACTTTCTTTATTAAAATTACCATGAATGAATTTACTAGAGGTGTCAACGTTAACACTGTTTGACACTTCCATTTAAATGAAAATTATTAATGTCTATTAAATCCAAAAAATAATAGTGCAATTTAAAATTTATTCGTTATTAAGGCTTAAAAATGGGTGCTTTAATAAACTAGTAATATTTCACTTTTCAGGGTTGGGAATTAGCGTCTATATTCATTATTAAATAATAATAAAATAAAAAATAAAATAAAGCAAAAAATAATGTTAAAGTGTTGTCCACTCACTGTCAACTTTGTACAATATATTTACAGCTCGTTCGTTTGTTTTTCAGTTATATTTATTTTAGAATATCTGTTTTATTTTTACTTATTATTTTCCCTTGTATGATTTTTTTTGTTATTACTTCTTGTAATAGTGTCTTCTGTTATTTGATTCTACATGGTATACATATTGTGAAATATTTTTTTTAAATATACTTGGACTTTAAGAGCCGGTTAACGGAATCTTAAATACAATCAAATTTTAATTTCCAAATTGACAACTAAGAAAATCACAAAAAATGACAAACCGTCCTCTAAATTATTAATAAAGTATTTTATTTCTAAATTAGTTTATTATGATGAAGTTGCCTATTGGTAATGTTCTAATGTTAATAACACTATTTATAAAGTAAAATCAAAGTAGCAAAGTAACAGAGAAGTTGGGGAATAGTAGCGCTTATCTGAACTCTGCTATCTAATTTTTCAAGTTTGATTAAACTTTTGCAATAAAAAGTGTTATTAACACTTTTGATTTTCCTCCAAGGATCGGTAATAAGATTTAGCAACACGAAATGCATCGCAGAAACTCTTCAGAAACAAGCATCAGACAATAACTAATTAAATTTTACGAAATCACGAAATAATGCCTCCCAAACAGAGATAAATCCGGCGGAAGTTTAGCGTATAATTGTTTCGAATGAAATTAGGACGAATTAGACGGAATGGGGAATGATTCGCCAATTAAATTTTACTGTTGACAATGTAGCGCGGTGCGTTTAACTACTCGCGATAGTAATAAAATTACAATAAGTGTGAATGTAAAGGCAGGAAGTGCACTTCATTATTGATATTTGTGAGAGAAGTTCGAGTTTTATGACGATTTATTTCGTGAATGAAATGTCCAATTACATTACTAACTTACTCGGTACTCGGTTCTATTCCATAAATAACTGTAAGAAGTTTAGGATCGGGTTCTTTTGTATCGCAACTCAATAACGTAAACTGTAATATGTACTATAAAGAAGCTCCCAACAAAAAAATTATTATAACAATTGAGAGAGTTGAAAAGCAGACCGAAGAGCTTTCCTAGATGTAGATTTCTCAAGAGCTGAGTTTTTTATAAGAATAAAAGCGGATGTAATCGTATCCACACGTAATAAAAAAGTTATGGAATTTTTATGAAGTTTCCGAGGTTTTCGCAATGCCTCTTCAGCGGTTGTTAAAAGTTACGTTATGAAAAAATCTGCCAAATAACCACGAATTCCCAGACTAGGTGGTCCATTCGGCAGTCACGCAAGTCTAGCGGAGGTCTCTCGTCAAAACCATAATTTTCTTTTTAGACCCCCTTGAGTGCAGAGAGGGTGGCTCACATTTGTTGCACTTTTGACTCAAACTCATAAATTAAAGCCCTCTTAAAGTTCTTTTTACCACATGTGAATTCAGAGTCGATTTCAGATTTTAATTTAATTTGTGCACTAGGTTTTCAAATTCCTATAAAGATGTATTGCTACAAAAGTAAATTTTATAACTACAATTAGAAGTAGGCACCGATGACAATTACTTATTAGTTATTATAAAAATTCTTATAAATGTTGTTTCTGTTTCTGCAAATTTCTGTAATTTTTTTTTAAATAAAACCTTTGAATTTTTTTATTTTCCTGACATTTTTAATATGGTCATATCTCCCGGTTCCCTGGCTCTCCCACCATCAGATATCTGAGCCATTTTGCAACTTGAAAAAAAATTCATGCAGCACTTTTAGTTGTTAATCTAGTACTCAATTTATATTTTGTAACTATACAGGAAGTTTTGTAAAAAAATTGTTTAATTTTTAATTAAATTGTTTAATGTTATTTGTGACTTTTATTGAAAATTTCTAGTCAGATAAAATACCAGGAACATGGAAAAAATGTTTTTCTTCTATAGCAGCTATAACTATTTCTTTATGAACTCTTTTGAGTAGATAAAGTAGCACTTTAACCGCAAGGGTATAGTAACACTTATTATTCATTTAAATTTACAAATTTTGTCATCCACGAGGTAGAATATAGCGTCCGATTTACACTCAAACAAGTTGAATACAACATTTTATTCTTCGAATTAGACTCAACAAGGCTTAAACTTGCTTAAATCAATTAAAAATAAATCTATTAAAAATAATCTTAAATTGTATTTTTTTTGAAATTTCATTTTTTCTCTTAAACTGTAAGTCCTGCTATAGAAATTTTTTTTGTATAAGATTGTTTATCTACTCGTAAAATAAGTCCACTCGTGACTTCGTCACTCGTGAACTTAACCTTTTCACTCGTAGATCAACAATCTCTTTATCCTCTTGTATAATAAATAACTATTTTATATCTACTTAGTGTTAGTGATGATCTTGTATATGTTAGTAAAAGGTACAAAATTTTTGTCAATAAAAGCCACAAAATGACGTTAAACATAGTTACAATTTCCTTGTTTCATTTTCTAGTGGCCTGCAGAAAAAAACATGTAAAATTGTTTTTCCAACTGAAACTACATTTAATAAAACAGAAAGCTTTGAATATAAAATAAAACATTATAATATTTGGACATACCAAAAGCTTATTTTGTAAAAAAATCTAATATTTTTAACTGCTTAATTTTTTTAGATTTTTCTTGTAGAAAACAATTTTGAAAATGAGATTCAACATTTTTTTACTGTTCGAAGGCACAAAAATCTCTTTTTGAAAAGTTTTTGAGGTTTTCAATAACTTTCAAAGCGTTTTCGTAGAAAGTTATGGAACCAGAATTCTCTTCTTCTTCATCACTACTTTCTTGCGTAACCATCTCTTCTGTTGCATCATTTTCGCTCATCTGCTTATTTTATTTTCATAAGGCTCCTCAGTTAACAACTTTTAATCCAAATTAATGAAGATATCATAGTTTTCAGATTTGTCAACTTCTTGCAGGTTTTTTCAAAACTCTGGTAAAGTTGCTAAAAGCAGATCTTCTTCTGCATTATATTCCATGTCAACATCTTGAGCTTCAGACTTTTTAAAACCTGCTTTTGCAAAACAGTTTTGAATAGTTTTTGGAGTCACCTTCTTCCACGCCATTTTAATAAAATAGAGAGCTTCCAGAACATTAATTGATTTTGACAGTTATGAGGCCGACGAAACATCATTTATTTTTGAGAGGATATGGTTTAAAATTTGACCACGGTAAAATTTACAATTTTGAATTATGCCCTTATCCAAAGGCTGACATACAGATGTTGTGTTTGAAGGTAGAAAAATTATTTTAATGTTTGCCAAGGTTAGTTCCCTATTTTAACAAAATTATATATTCAAAATAAACTCAGAATTTTCCGAGTCCAAGCTTGCATTTTTTTAAGCAAGGGTCGAACCCCAAATCCCGCAATTACCCCGAGACCTCTCAATTGCCACCTCGAGTATTGTTCCATCGTTATCTTAAACCAAGCACTATGATCTCGGGATTCGGTTTGGGCCTTTATTACACCTCGTTTATGAGGATTTATCGAGATGTTTATGTATTTTGATTATGGAAACCGTCGTTTTCCTTAAAAGAACAAGACCTCAGGGCCGGAAAAGTGAAACAAAGAAAAAAAACTTGTAAACATAATGTTATCAGTCTCGAGGGGAGATATTTGTTAATTAACTCGACTTTCTAACGTACCTCACGAGAGGGGAACTCGACCCGAATAAATCCAATGAAATGCACTTTTATGTTAGGGAAACTTCAAAAGAAAATTAAGAGAAATGGAGCGACAAGAAAGAAACAAGAAGAATATTTTACAGCTCGTCTATATGCGTCTGTGTAATCACATAATACGATTCTTTCTCTCCGAAAAAGCAGGAAAATGAAAACGAGTGGAGTATTTTTATTATCAGTATTTATAATCCGTGCATTTATTTCCGGCCGAGTGAGATATGCCGCGTCTCTAGGAGAATTTATTTAACACGCCTGCAGAATATTGCAATAAATTTGCGTGTCAATTAAACGTGTAGCCTCAAGCCGTGCATTTTTACCGTATATAAAGTGCATGATTAATTCTAATTTGAATTCTCGTCGAAAAACTCCGTCTTTGTTCGAATTTGGTCAGAGGGAATTTTTCACGTTGTTTGTTTAGTAAATTGCAAATCAAAACATCCTCCAGGTCTAATAAGAAACGAGGGGAACCACTGTTGCGGAGAAACACAAACATACCTCCGAAAATAATCGCGAAACGCAGATGGGAATATCAGCCTGAAACATCACGACTTATTTTTCCGAAGGAAATCAGAAACTAATTAAAATTTTGAGGGATTTTCGGCCCTCCCATGTTGTCTTGGAATTTTATAGTTTCGAGTATAGCTCGTAAATCTGGAGAAAAACGTTTATCAGTTAATTGCACCACCGGAGTCATAAATGAATTTATAGATTTCTACACGGGCGGCTTCGGACATGTGACCGATGACCCCAGCAGGATTTTCTTGGGACTTTTTGTTCTAACACCGAATCGTGACCGTAAATTAATTGAGTGGAGACCAGCGAGGTGAGAGCCAGTCAATTACCAACCATTCGGAAAATTGAAAACAGATAACACTAATACGGCGAGCAGAAATACAAAAAAAGAACAATGTTTTATTAATTCCTTCGTGATGTCCTCTTTTAAACCGATACTTGAACAATCTTCATTTGTACTTCCAAATTTTTTACAAGTCTTTTTGATTTTTTGATTTATTTACTGGGATTACCCCTTTAATAATTAATTCCGCAAACGTTAAACAATTTATGTTTTCCTTCATTTAATTTCATCGGAACTAGCTAAACGTGCCCCAGCATACTAATTATCCCTTGACCAGATAATGATAAATGTTAACCACAAACAGCTTGCGTTTAATAAGCCTCTAATAAGCGAGACGTGATGGATTCCGGCTTCCATTCAACGAAAAATTGATAAACTTCCAAGTCCTTGACTGGGATATTCACTGTCGGTATTACCTTTCCAAAAGGCTCCAGTAAACTAAGTTAGTTCAAACCGCATTATCGTCCGAATTGCCAAAACAGAGTAACAGAGATCAAATCTCGAGGGAGTAGACCCACGACCTTTCGTGTTAATGACACAGTTACCTCAACAAAGAAAAACTGGACCAAACCCAAACTGGAGATTATTTTTTAAAATCAGTTACGGATACCTAAAGACTAGGATACGACACGATTAGATGTAAAACAAAACGTCCCCGTTCTCGATAGTTCCGTGAGGGAGGCCACATAGCGCAGTTGTTCCTTTCCCGTTTAAATTTAACACGCAATGAAATAAAAAAAAAACTGTATTTACACAACGGTGAGCAAAACGCAAATAAAAAATATAGACAGATGAAGCATTAAATACTCAATAATATGAGATAAAGGTAATGCAAAAATTTTATTGAAAATTTGAAAAAATTTCAAACATGTAGTAATTTGCGCTCCATCTCATATTTTTGAAAATGCTACGAATACAGTTAAAGGTACAAGAAAAATATAAAAAAGAAAGATGTAAAGAATACAATTTTCAAGAAAAAAGTCAGCCAGAGACAAAGCTCGATCTTTAATGGTTTAGGTCCTAAAGACGTTCAAAGGCACTCAAGTGACGAAAACGTGTCATTTTTACCGGTAGTCAAGAGAGAAAAAATTAATTTAAAACTAAACGATTAAAGATAGAGATATGGACTTTTTTGAGGAAATTCAATTCTCTACAACTTTGTTCCCTGCACTTTTTTGTAACTTCAACTGTATTTGCAGCGTTCTCAAAAATATTGAAACAGTATTAAAAATAAATTATAAACAACTATCATTGCGTTCCGCTCAATATGGTTGAGAACGCTGCGAATACGGTTAAAGATACAAAAAAAGTGTAAGAAACAAAACTGTAGAGAATAAAATTTGCTACAAAAAGTCCGCGAGACCATATTTCTATTTTAAGCGGTTTAGATTTAAATTGCTTTAAAGTGTTCCTCTAGCAATACTGATCGCCAGTAAAAATGAAACGAATCCGTCGCTTGAGCGGCTGTGAACCTCTTTGAGGCCTAAACCAATAAAGATAGAGGTATAGTCTCGCGGACTTTTTACTAGAAAATTTTATTCTCTGCAACTTTCTTCCTTACATTTTTCTTATATCTTTAACCGTATTCACAGCATTTTGAAAAACATAAAACGGAGCACAGATTTTAAATTCTAAATCTTTTTTTCTTATATTTTTCGTGAAAAATTTAGTAGTTCGGTTTTCACAGTTTATTAAGAAATTAAATTAAAAGGATTTGAAACTCAGACGGTAAAACGCTTTTAGCGCCCTCATTTTTATTCCGCCGTACTCAAAAAATGTCAATGTAAGCCACGCTTTATTGTCATTATGATATTGACGTTTAAAACCAAAATTTGAAAGTTTTAGTTGAAATTTATTTTTGGCATCAATTTTCCGAAACAATAATGCCAGCAATACGTGTTTTTATATAAGTTCAATAAATTATTTTTTTCTCTAGCTATCAGGATAAAAATTACAAAAACCGAAAGTGTTGTTAGTTGCCTAAGGCCCGTTTTACATTTTTATGTCAGTCGAATGACAAATCGTCCAAAATTCCGTGTCCGCCAATGTAGTATGTATTTAGTTCACCGTAAACACAGTCCATGTCAAACAATTAAGCCCATCTTAAAAGTTAATTAAAGTTGAAATAACAAGTAGAATAATAGTATTTCTTAACTTCATACAAACTCAATTTTGCCAAGATTGTAGAAAGTGACATTTAGTGCAACTCGCTACGCTGGTTCGTATCGCAAACTTTGGCATTTTCATCAAGGAGAATTTGTGATGAGAGTTTAGTAATCGTAGCCGAGGAAATGAGGCTTATTGCCGCGTCCATTAATCAGCGATCTCCCAGCAAAAAGTGACTTTTCGTGTGGAAAAGCCTCCGAACAAATTGATTTTTCCCACATTACCATATAACCGTCATAAATCAACAGGTAGATAAACACTTCCATGTTCTCCTCGTGTACTTAACATCCACGACAAGAAACTTTAAAAATCATTCGAGTTTTATAGCTCCGGAACAGTCTCTTCTTGTCACTTTGTCTCTCTTAACCAAACAAAAATTTTTATTGTTTTTCACACTCTTGGAGCGGTTTATTGACCGATTCTTCGCCTCGAGGACACCATTGCATGACTTCCTGAATCCCGATTTACATAAAGAACTGTTCCTGCTGACCATCAATCTTTTCAAGCTATCATTTAAAGTGTTGTAATTGTGAAACGTTTTGTTTTAGAAGAGACAATATGTTACGAGCATTCTCGACATGGAATGGAATAAAAGAAGCCATATTTTCATATGTGGGTATGTAATTTCGTGGGTGCCTGAACATAAATGCAAATAAGCGATGTTGAAAGAGAAAACTCCGAAATATACTCATTGATAATTACCAATAAAATACGTGAATTATTTTCCAATAAAAGTCTGTTATGGAGACGATCATAATTAAATTACAATGCGGGTGTTAAATGGCTGAGGGCACAAAAGGTCAAAAAACAATAGTGGCCCTTTTCAAAATCCTTCCAACCAAACAATTTACTTATTTTTTTCAATAAACGATTTTTCTAAAACAAATTTTCGTCTTCTTAACTTGAAAAAAATCTTGCTCTTCAAAATAAGTGTATTTTCTTTTCTTTAGCAGCAGCAGTGGGTTCCACTTATTCAGAAAAATAACAAATTAATTTCTGTTTGTCTTGGACTCTTTTGAGTATTATTAAAAATACCAACCAATATTAAAAATTACTTAAAGCACATTTTTTATTATGTTACACAGGATGAATATAAAGTATGGAACCAAGTGGTTTTTTAATGATTTGCCTCCAATAAATAATAATTAATACAAATTAAAGTATAATATAAAAAATGTGATCGTATTCTGACAACGAAATTTTGTTTTGTTTTTGAGCATTTTGAGTTATGCCAATTTTTTGTAAAAATTTAAGTATATTTTTTTTTAATTAAATATAAAGTAGATAGTTGTAATCCTTAGATTATAACCTTCATAAGAAAAATGGTGTTATACATATTGGGTTGGCATTTATGTTAAAGAGTGCTTTTAGCAACTAATTCCAGTAGATAAAGTTGTCTTTTATCGTCTAGTTAAATAAAGTAATTTTTATCCACTGCTTATATTCAAGAAATTCTGGTAGGTGAGCATACAAAATAAAACGTAATATTATACACGACAATAAAGATTGTTTGTCTACTCGTGAAAAAAGTCCACTCGTGACTTCGTTACTCGTTACTGGATGTTTTTATTCGTAGATAAACAATTTCTTTATCGTCTTGTATAATATACAGGCTGCGCCAGAACTCGCGCCTCAGAGAAAAATGCCATATAAGGTAAGATACCAGAAACCTGGAAACAATATTAAAAAAATTTAATCTATAAAAATTTCGAAGTTATGAAGGTTTAAAGTTTGCACTTTGACTCTGTTTATTTCTGTTAGAAAAATAATTTTCCACGTTTTTTTGCTATAGCCTATTAAAACAGGAAACAAAGAAGCTATATCCTAAATTGTAACTCTGTTCAATGTTATTTGTGGCTTTTATTGGCAAAATTTTTGTCCCTTTACTAAATAATTGTAAAAAAACATAAACAAGATAATCAGTTTCATTAAATAGATATAAAAAATGTCAAATGTCAAAAAATATATGTCAAAATTTTTTGACAGATAGACTTTTTTAAACATTTTTTTCATGTTTCTGGTCTCTTACCTTACTTGAATTTTTTTCTGGGGCGCAAGTTCTGGCACACCTGTATAGATATTTTTGTAGAACTCAAAAACAAAAGAAAATTTCGAAAAAATTTATTCTTGATAAAACATCACATTTATGTAGTACTTTATTATTCATCAATTAGTTTTTCCAAAAAATAAATAAATTAAGCAGAAAACATTTGGTTCTAATTTTTATTCACCTGGTATGTATGGTTATGCTATTAGAGAAAATATATGAATATGATGACCCATCCTGTACATTATAGCAGGAAAAATAATTACGAACCTATCTTCACACCTCCAGACAAATTTAAATGCCACATTAAGCCAGCTAAAAAGCGGTTCTAGAATGTTGCTTTAGCCCAGTTGGATACATTTCAGGAAATGGGCTATGGTCATTAACTAATTACAAGTGTCAAATCTTTAAACGAAACTTAATGAAAATAAATCGGGATGAATCCGGCTCTAATTGATATAATTACACAAAAAGCCATTTTTCATTAAAGGTGTCCAAAAATAGAAAGTTTTTCTACATTTATAAAGAAAGTTAATTTATGACATTTATCTCTTTTTATTTATTAGTGCCATAAAAGTAGTTACTTCGAGTGGCAATTAATGTCTTTTAATAAATTAATTTTTTATTCGAACATCTGAATCCCTGAGTACCAAAATAAAACTAAAATGAGAAAAAACTCCCTACTATCGCAATAATAGTCAAGTTTAATCAAGTCCCTTTTATGAGATCCCAAGAATTCAAATTTGTCCTTCCTTTTACGACCCCTTCTTCCATTGTCCACTGTGATGAAACATTCTTAACCCCAAGCCGAAAAATTTGTAACCCGAATTGGAAATAACCGTCACTAGGGTTGCTTTTAATTAGTAGCCCAGACCGCAAAAACGTGATCAAAATTAGATTTAGATAGGAGTAATTTCAATCAATCACTGCTATCGTCACAAGTCACTCAATTCCTCCGGGAGCGAACGAACGATAAGCCCGAAAATTAACGTTATCTTTCTTCAATTCATCATGAGGAAATAATTAGCGACAAAAATACCCATATTGGTTTCTGCTGTGTGTAATAAACATCATGAATGTGTACTCGCTTTTACTTTCAAATATTTTGTTTTGTATCGACGTTATCTATTCAAATTATGTTTTCTTCAACGATTTACAAGCGACAGATTTCATCTAGGACTCGATTACTATAATTCATTTAAGATGCAATCGGGTGTTCAAAGTGCTGCTTTCCGGTTTTTGTGAATAAAATTTATTATTTGTCAGTGGTTTCTGCAAAACTGATGTTCTATTTCATTAAAAGAATATTTAAATTTCATTAAAATTGTCTCCTATAATGTTACTTTTCATGTGTTCTTTTATTACTCAAAGATATTTGATGTCACAATATTGATTTTCTCCTGTAGCTTTGATTCTTTCTGTTAAAAGTTCCTAATATATTTCAAGAATCTCATTTAAGTTATCGAACAACGTGAAGATGTCAAAATTTTGAAATTTCTGTAATGAGGCCTTTGAGAATTTTCTCCCTTCTAATGCTGCTAATGATTTTAATGAATCATAATACATAATTAGTGTTATTATTACTTGTTTTTAATAAATTTGTTGATTTCCCAAAAACTTTAATTTGTCCCTTAAATACGCAATTCATCTTTAAAAAGTTGTAGCTTTGGGCCATAAATCTAACCCAGTGCACAGTCTTTCCCCATTGTCACATCCTGCACACAACCCGGAATATGTACTTTCCTGTTTCTGCTGTATTTGCTTTGTGATGCTCTCTGCAACACAGGAACGTTTCTCGGATAATTGCTGTTTAATTGTAAGCTACGACGATTTTCAGTAGAAACGTAAAACTTGATTAAATAAAAAAAATAGACACTGAAAAATTCTGCAACTCGGTTACAATTTCAATCAGTCCAGGTGATCTCCATTTTAATTAGCTTTGTAGTTTTGCAACATCGATAAATTAAGGAGCAAAGCTTGTTATCTTAGGCCACGGTCGGTGTTAATCCCGGTTTAATGTAAGCCATAATCGCTTATTAAAAGCGACTTTCCTCCACGTTTCACACAAAGCTTCATTTCAAATTCCGGAAGCTTTGTTTATGATTAGATATTTCTCTTTTGAGTTTGACATGTTAATTCAGTAAAGTGCACTAACATTAATTACTAGCTTCCGATTCATTATTTTAACAGCATCACTGGAGTTTCTTCAATCCTCTTCGATCACCACTCTCAAAAATAGATTGCTCTCATGGACTTGTCGACAGGCTGTAAAACTTCAAGTCACACCTGCATGATAATAAAGTAACCACCAACCGGTCATCACGATCATAAAACATCACTAAGCTGCACGAAAATACTTTTATCAAATTCGTAGGCTGAGTAGAACTGTCACGATCTTAATAAAATTAATTGCTAGATCTAATCGTCATAATATGTGTTTGTATCTGGGCGGAGTTGCCTGTTGATTGTTGTGGCTTGGTGATTTATTTATCATGGTGGTAACCGTGAACGGTGATTACAGAGCCACTGCAATACGCGAGTTATTAGCTGTTGAGGGTATCGACTACAATAAAGGTACTCTATTGAGTTTAGTTGTTGAATAGTAAACCCACAAAATTGAAGTAATGTTTCATTGTAGCTTAATTAAAGCGATTACAAAACAATAATAATTAAAATGTGAAACATAAAATATCATTAAAAGAGTCTTTAAAGTTTAATGGGTTTTTTCCTACGAAAACGCCCGTTGTAATAATACCTACTTCAGAAACTTTTAATAAGCTTTTTTACTGTTTATTGGAACAATAAAACAATAACAATTACCAAAATGGTAGTTCTAAATGAACTGAATTGAGAGAAAAAAAATTGAATTGAATCATTGTCAAGGAGGAAAGGAACGAATAATTAAATAACACTTATTGTTATGGGTTAAAGCCGAGAGACCGTTAACTTGAAAAAAATGTGTTCAACTAATTCCAGTTCCAAAATATAAAATAGAAATTCCAGTAATTCCAAAAAATAATTCCAAATTAATTATGTAATTCCAAATTAATTACCGTAGTTCCAACTTAATTTCTGTAATTCCAACTTAAATTCCGAAATTACAAAATAATTCCTGTAATTCCAAATTAAATAGTTCTAAGAAATGCTACCTAATTTTGAAAAGAAGTTACAGTGCCCTTCAAGTGTCCCTGAAGTTCAACGCGCGTTCAAGTATCAATATGGTGCTTCAAGTAACTCTGATAATTCCAAAAAGAATTCCAGTAATTCCAAACAGAATTACAGCAATTCTAAAAAAACTGTAATAATTCACATATAATTCCAGTAATTCACAAGTAATTCCAAACAATCCAAAAATAATTTCAATAATTTCAAATATTTCCAAATAATTCAAGCAATTTCCGATTGAATTCTAAAAATTTGTACAACTACTTCCAGAATGAACGGCCTCTTAGTCAAAGCTCTCAAATATTCGTAATACTAAACTGATATTTTAAAATACTCTGATTTTTGAGGTAAAAATTGTTAAAAATTTTGTCAAAATTGGCATTACTTCCACTACTGACTTTAAAAACATTTGGCTAGGGACTAAATGAGAAAATATTCGTGTTTTTTTTCGTCAAAAAGGTCATTTAGACTTTTTTACATAATACAGGCTGTCCCACGTAAGACTTTCAAGTCTAATATCTATGTTATTTGCCAACGAATTTTTATGAATTTTAAAATATAGAAAGAAAAATATAAATATAGAAAGTGGAAATTCCGTTAGTATTAATAAATAAAATTAAATAACTTTAACATATGTATTTAAAATTAAGTGAAACTATTCTTGTATTGTTTAGGACTAAAAAATGGTCCACTACACAAAAAATTAACTAAACCACTCGTCTGAATCAGCAGAAGTACAATCAGCGTAGAAAAGATTGTCCTCCTAATAAACCGCGCGGACCCTTAGAGGCTGAACCCATAAACCATAACAATAAATCTTTTCCATTGTAAACGTCATTTCTTATTCAACAGTATATTTAGTTTGAAGTGAAACTCAGTTACCAATTTTACTTTCAA